>NW_009647572.1:2724090-2727084 GCF_000708025.1 Charadrius vociferus | reverse complement strand
GAAAAGATCACAAGTGTTGAGCTTCAGAGTGTGCTGAGGCAGGGGTCTCGTGGCTCTTCTGTTCTGGCTGGACCACTTAACAATGAAAACTTATTTACTGGGTAAAAAATAATATACATCTCTCTAAGGTGATGATTAGGTCATTTGACATGGGAAGTTCAGATTTTTAGTTGCTGCTTCAGTGAATGTTTATTTATGAATATGAGTGGAAGCAGGTCAACAAGAGAGAATAAACGAGCTACATAACCCATGGCCCAGACCCCAGCACCAAGGAGCTCTCGTGGGAAGACGTGCACTTAGTTATGTTTCCAACCTGATGTCTGTCCTACCTACTGGGCAATATGGCCTTGGAGTGAGGGGAAGGAGACCATTGGCTCCTCTCTGAAATTTATACTCTAGGAATTCAAACCAGAGTTCGTAAATAATTTTGTTGTATCCAAAACTACAATTTTGGGGCAGACTAACCATTCAGCAACAAAAGCCATCATCCACCTGTAGTTATACCATTGCTTTTAAAGTAGAAGGCTAACAGAAAGCAGTAATATCCCCCAGAACATAACACCCTGAGCTATCTCTGGGCCAGTGTTCAGTTAGGCAAAAAAAAAAAAGAAAAAAAAGAAAATTAACAAAGCATCACCCAAACTTGCAAGATATGGGCGACTGGGAAGGTAATTGTCAAATGTTGAAGGCTATATTTTCCATTTCTTCCCCCTCACCTGCCCTTTCCTGCCAGGGGACTCAGAAAAATGAGGTTTCTAGATCATAATCTGCAGAGAATTCCTTATAAACCTCTTGGATAGGTTTCAGTTTTTAACATTGTACCGAACCAACTGTTATTCTTCTGAACAAAGAAGAAAAAAAAATCAAAAGCTTTCAACTAGGTCATGCTAGTATTATCATGAGTGAGTGTGAGTGGTATCATTTCACACATACTGCATCTCTCAATTAAGGAAAATGCCAGACTTCTGTTAGCAAGACAGCTGGTGGTACTCAGTGACTAAATATAGTACTGTCATCACCTAGGAGCACAGCCAGGACGTTTTAATGGTTGGGACAACTGATATTTTGGTTTAGCCAAAACAATTTTTAATCATATGCTATTATTTTAAACAGTCAGTGCAAGAAATCAGTGAATGAATGTATTGTAAATATATTTTACTGATTTTATTTATTAAGTCAATTTTCAAGTAATGTGCAACTGATTTTTAAAGAAATTACACATATTGTGTACGTTTGGGATAGAAAAAACAGCTAAGTAAATACAGCTGGCATTCAGCTGATTCTCCGATTGTCTGTACATTAGATAGACTAAACTCCTTTAGACAGTCTTTTTATTGTGTGTACAGTCCCTCGATCGGTGGGGCTTGGGTCCTCTGGGGAGTGATTATTAGGGATGACTCCATTGCTCAGGAGAAGCAAAGCCATGAGTATGTAGCTCATCTTAAGTGAAGGCTGATCCAGTTCACCCCATACTTGATGAAAAGTGCTTTAATCTGCAATTACAGCTGGCTTAGGTCCTAAATTCTGGCAGTTCCCAGAGAATTTACCTTCCTGAAAAAGTCTTCCAGGCAGAGGGAGAAAGACTTCTGGGTTCTCACCTGTCCATCAACGGCCCAGGCATTTTGCCTTTTTGTGTTAGCACTCTTTGTATCTACTGTGGTCCAAGCCAAAAAAAAAAAAAAAAAAGATACACAATTAGGTATTCCTAAGGATGAATGGAAAGAGCTTTCTGCACATAATGCTGTTGTGGCTTTAAGGTCTGTAAGCCTGAGCCTGCCAGGTTTACAAACAAGGGCTGTGCTCATGAGTAGCTGAGGCGCAGAAATGAAGTGTTTGTTTCTTCTCTCTTTCCAAAAAAGATTGGGATTAGGTCTGGTTTAGCTATGACTGGGTAGGTATTTCAAAATGTTTATTAACAGTTTTATTGCTTTATTTCTGCTGCCAGTTCTAAACAATAGGGGCCAGGAACACCGGCTTTGTTTGCGCTTATGGTTGTCTGCTGACGTCCACGCAGAGGTGTCCTCCGCAGCCAGCGGATTAGAGGATGAATCTGTAGTCCTGCTACGTGTTGAATGTGAGCTGAAAAATGATAGTGCTAGAGAGCTTTCTCAAAATGAACTACCAGTGTGAAATCCTGACTACTTACCTCTGCGCTAACATCAGGAACAGTTTTTTTCAGCATCTATCCTCTTTTGTTATCTTCCTTATCCAGAGCAATGAAGAACGCCTTAGCACTAAGAATGAGTTGAAACCTTGTTTTTATTTTTCGGGATTAAAAAAACAAAAAAGAGATAGAAGCTAGAGAGAGAGAAAAGCTTTAATAACTTGCAGAGTTGCAGAGTTTATCCGTACAGTCAAGGTATTGGAGGCAGCAGCAGTGCAAATTTCTCTCTTGGTCTCTTGGCCACTTTTCCCTCCAGCCTCCCTACATACTTGGCCCTCGCAGGACTCTTTTGCCTTGGACCCACACCTGGGTGAAGGCTGACTGTGGCAGGGCCAGCAGCAGGCATGCCAGAGCTGATCACTTGTTTCAGCCACTCCTTACTTCAAATGTTAACCGAGACCTGGTGCGTCTCCAGCTGCAGAGCGCAGTAAACAGAGAGGTGTGCGGACGCTTTGTTCTGTCGCTGCTGCTCACCATATTGTTTGCATCCAGCCGAGAGGGCTCGGCAGAATGGGGAATAAGCTCGTATTTTCCTGAAGGCGACAAGAGCACTTTGCCTTGTGCTCCTGCTGGTAGCTATCAGCACAGCTTTCCTTCCTTGGGCTCGGGGAGAAACCAAGTCTGTATCAAGCTTTATAAGGGAAACAAAGGTCTTCTCTTCATTGGTCTCTACCATGGGGTTTTTTTCTGATCTGACTCATTACTGGAAAAATAATAATAATTTGGAGGAAACTGTGTTTTCTGCTGCCCCAGGGCTGTTGTGCTGGCTTGAGGGGAGGGCTGAGCTGTACGTGCAGCTCCTGACATCTGGGAAGCGCCCCTGCCCACTC
>NW_009647572.1:2717654-2724041 GCF_000708025.1 Charadrius vociferus | reverse complement strand
CATTGCAGCTGAAGAAGATCCTGGAAGACTTAACATCAATGGCAGACAAGTTTTGCTTTTGGGTTAGTCTCTTGCTTGAATAGTTTTGCAACAGGCATCTACAGCAAGGACAATTAACATCTCTTTCTATAAAAAAGCATTATTTTTTGTCACTCATTCATTCTTTGTTCGCTGGACAGTTCTTTCATTATTAACGCTTTAATAGCTTCACATTTGTCACAAACCCACAGTACTGTGTAGGAATTACATAATAGTTATGATCATCACCAATAAATCAATTCTCTGTGTGATGCTACTCGGCTTATCACTCTGTTTTTCACCTTACTGGAACTGATAACTTACCAGCTTTACTCAGTAAACTATGATAGCCTTTCTCTTTTAATAGAAGTTTTTTCATTACTTCTGTGCTAAATTTGTTGTTTTAAATAACTTCTTTGAACGCAACAGAAAGATATGACTGGGAAGCATTAATTTATGCTTGAAAATTGTGTTTATTATTTTTTCTTTAAAATGAACACACACTGTGACCTGTTTTATTTTTTTTAAACAGAGAAAGCAATAAATGCTAGATCTTAAAATGTGGATTTAGCTAGATAGTGTTCTAACTTTTTAATTATTTTTTTAATGTATGAGGTGATTTCACCTATTTACATATTGCTAGAGGCTAAGGGGAAAAAAACATTCATCCTGAGTCGAGTTCAGAGAGTCTGCTTTACAAAAATAAAGCCAAACACATTAATATACAGACCTTCTCAAAGTCTCGGCAGCATCAGGAATACATTTGAAAGAAGAGGAACAGAACAGGTCTGGTTTGTCTGTCTGGCAGGGCCAACGGAAAAGTCCATCATCCTCCAACAAATACATACCTGCACAGTGGGTCCTACGGACACAAAGGGTCCGCACAGCGTTTCCCCTCCCAGGGAATGAGCCCCTCTTCGTGCTTAAGCCCTTGTTGGCGCTGCTGGGGGAGTGCTGGCGACAGGCAGACATGGGAACGAAGAGGTGAAATATACTGCAAAGATGAATTTTCTACATAATATTAAATTCGCTTGGAATAAAATTTTACAAGCATATCCTGGACCACCCAAAAGCTGTAGCGATTAATCCAGAGATCTCCCCTGTCCTTTACATGATTACTTTTAAATGTTCATTGATTGCAATATACTTTATATTGTTAAACATAGCCACATGGACCGTGTTTGTAAAATACATGTGTAGTCTTAAAGTATACATGCAATCTAAAAGCTTGCTTCTCTTGTTACAGCAGAGCTCCAAACATAAACTCTTTTTTTTTTTCAGGAATTCAACGGTTAGATGAAGAAACTTCTCTAAAGTTGAAAACAAAGAATGATTAATTTAAAAACCTGAGGCTTAAATGTGGAGTTGTTTTCAATTTACTAGACTGAGAAACACTTTGCTTAGTGGGTACACAGACAGGCATATCTTTACAGCTGATTTTTTAGCAGATAATTGGTTACCTCTTGTAGCAATGGCATTTTTGAATACCAGAGAAAGCACCTCATCAAATATATGTAATTTATTCTATGGGAAGGGTGGTGGGGGGGGAAGCTTTGGTGCATTTTCCAAGAAAAATTCCAAGGCTTAAGTGAATATGTATGCCTAACAGTTACACCGACATGAATCGACATATAAACCCATATGTGTAGGACAGCCATGAGTAGTAAAAGTAACAACTCTGAGCTATTAAGATGTCTAAGTGTGTCTTTACATGAAAGCCTTAAAGAGCTGTACAGGGAGCCATTATAGTGTATTATGTCAGGATCTTACTTACTCAACATGTAGAAGTCGGCACTGACACCGTCAGCTGTGATGCAAAACGCTCGGAGGCTAGTTTCACAGGGCAGGCGTTTCCAACGAGTTCAGCACCCACCAGTTCCCACGTAGGCAGCTAAATGAAGTGATGAAACTTTAAACGCTCTCAGCTTTCGTGGGAGCTGGTAGATGCCGGGCGGATTTAAAAACCCGGCCCTGCTCGTAGGCGCTGAAGTCTTTTGAAAAACCCAGTGTACCCCCCAGGGGAGCCGTGCTGTCTGCTTTGAGCTCCCGGAGGGGTGATGGGGGGGACCAAGTCAGGCACTGATGACCTGTGAAGGTGGCTGCTGAGGAGGGGCTCTTCTGAGCTCCCCAAGGGATGTCTAAAGTAGGCTGAAGGAACATCCCTGCTGTATCTGTAATGTCCACACCGTAGGACAGAGTTACAGAGCTTAATTAATAAAAGAAAGCTAAGGATTACCCGCTCTGGACATCTCTCTCAGATCATCAGATAACACTATATTTACTGTGTGGACATGGTATCTGCTACAGCAGACTCTTATTCTGAATGGCTTCAAACATCCCACACATGAAAGCCAGCATAATTCACAGAATGCCTTTTATACCCTAGTAATTTTATTTAAAAAAGATGCAAACAAAACAACGTGTTAGATTACGTTCTGGAACTGTTGTTCAGATGTTTTATGCTATTGCTTCAGCAATAAAAGGAACATTAAACTCCAGAGGCCAGACTGAGTCTAGCTATTTTCGGCACCTCTGGCAAGCTGGAGTGGAGCCGAGGCACCTGGCTGCTGGGGAGCCCTTCAGAAAGGCTGTCCTCACTGCTGCTGGCCGGCCTCTCACTCTGGACCTGCAGGTCCCTGTGGGGGCACAAATATCCCTGTCACTGCAGGAGACTGGCTTTCTTCACGGTGTTAGAGGGGGAGTCCACAGAAGGAAAAGCCATCAAGGGCTATCAGACACAAAGACACTGGCAATTACGCTGCAAGCTGGGGCAGGTACCAGGGAAGCATCGCTGTATGGTTTGCCATCTTCTCAAAATCCTCCTCAGGTATCAAGTGATGGCTGCTGCCCTACTGCTGGAGGCAGGACAGCTGTCTGGCCATGAGTGCACTGTTTGGTTTCACACACTGTGATCCACATAGGTGAGCGGAGAGGTCCCTAAGTGCCACCCAAATTCCAGTCTTCCAGGCCTGCCCAAAGCACCTGGGCCCTTCAATGCTTCTTGCTTCTTGTCTTTTTGATGGCATGGTACTTCCATGCTCAGTCTTGCATTGGGCTTTCCCAAAGATGAGGGTATGACTTTATCCCTCCACCCCCGGCTGACCCTCTCAGTGGTCAGCAGTCTCCCGGTCAGCATTCAGTTCAAATGCTGTTTCAGAGTTAATTAAGTTCTTATTTCTTCCTGGTCAAGTTCTTCAATTGTTTTCCCATTGTAAGTCATGGTGACGAAACTTTCTCCCTTGCTGTGCAAAGGTAGGTACCTAGTGGCTAGAGTAAACTCTGAATTTTAGATCCCAAGTGGACAAAAATGTCTATGTGCAGTTTTGACTTAATTGCATAAGCTGCAGAGGAAGCATCGCTATGCATGGCATTTCTGTTGGCTGCATCTAGGTAGCTCTGTGCACAGCATGGAAACATTAAATTGCTTTTGTTACTGACATGTAATGAAGCCCCAGCAACATTTCACTTAATACATCCTTAATTTTGGGACTTTCTAACATCTGTATGCTGTACTTTGCAACTTCAGTGGTCTTTTTTTGGTAATTTCAGGGGCATATGTAATAGAATGATACTGTGTCTGACTGATTTGAGTAATAGATGTGTGACCTGATGCTTCTTTCTCCTGTCTAATAGAAGACAAAGTTGAGATAATTTTTCAGTATGGTGCATTAGGATATTGTTTCATGACAGTCCATCGCAGAGATTATTCTACATTCTTCGCAAAAAGCCATGGAAAGGTTTGACCCCCTGCAAATTAACTGTAAGTTACATGGAGAGACGTGGGTCTTCTGTAGGTAAAAAGAAACACAGGAATGATGACTTGGAAGAAGAATAATTAAAGAAGATAAGGTATTTTATTCCTTCTCAGGCTCTTTCATCTTAACTGACATTCTAAGAAATGGGCAATCTGAAATCTATGATTTATTACCTTAAAAGTTTTAGGACTTGTTTTTTTTTTTTCTTAAGCTTTGTCAGATTTTAAACTTCCACAAGATTCTGCCTTAAGTCCTTTGAGAATTAATAAGCGAAAGGTTCCAGTTGCAGACAGAGACACATTTTTCACGCTTCCCTCCCTCCCAGTGACTTGTTTTCCTCAGAATGAAAGGGGGAAAAAATTTCAGCCAGCAATGTCAGTTCATGTTATTATTCTAGATACAGAAATGCCTTAGCCAGCATTTATACAAAGCTTCGTAGAGTGTAATAAAAAAAGGCTGAATCCCTTATGACTTCCTTATTTTATTTGGTTATTTTCCCAAGTTCAGACAAAAGGGTGAGATTCATCTAACTTGTGTCGAAATACATAAAACTTGAGTTTCTCACTAAGCTATTTGCCTAAGTTTTCCCCACAGTCCCATCTCCCTGTGGATGGAGATAAGTATCTCCAGATGGTGATTTGTCCCCTTGTGGGACTACTGGGGTAACATGCATCACGGTAGGGCCATCTCTGCACAGGGTGCTGTGGACCCAGCCTAACTGACCAGCCTTACTGGTGCCTGCATTTTGGATGGCTAAAGTTTGGTCTGATTAGTCCTCCTCTAAGTTCAGCTTTCCATTTAGGAAAGCTCAGGAGGGGTAGAGTACCTGAAAAGTCTGCAGCCTTGGTCACAAAAGCATCCTCTCCCTTTCCAGATTTTCAAGGAGGTGGCCACCATGGTGTTTCCTGTATTTCTCTCTATATAAAAATACATACAAATATATATTTTAGATCTGGTCAAATACAGAAAAGAAACAAGCAAAAAAAATCCAGGGACAAATGGTGGATGAAAAAATTCATGAAAGAATTGCGCTGGTCACTGATCTATGATTCACTAAGCCTGTCTCCATACAAATGAGTTGAAATGAATTTCCTGGTATGAATAAATCCCCGAAGTCTCATGAATTTTTGTATGAATGATTCTGAATGCCTTAAAATTCAGATGGGAAGTGAATTAATCATTCTTCCTTATTTTCTTGTTGACAAAGTCTTCCTTCTCATCCAATCAAGGCGAGGACTACGCAGTGGGTTACTAGCTGTGCTCAGTGAATGTTGAGTAGCACCCATCAGCTGAAAGTTTGTCACACAAAATATTTGGTGGATCCTTGAATACGCAGAATGCATTAGAATGAAATCAGAATTTATTTGCAAGTGATTCACTGACTGCAGAAATGTCTGCATTTATAATGAGCAGTTTAACAGTCCCCGCACACATTCATGGTTTATATAGGGCACATCTGTCATCTAATTAAGAAAAAGGAAATATGAATTAAGTATATAGATTTGATCAAGCCATGTATATTTTAGTAAAGTATCAGTACAGATACGAGCTCTCTGCACGTAGTTCTAGTATGTTCCTTACCCGGGGAACGTGGACAAGCTCTGACATTATTACTACTTCTAATATGACCAGATTTTGCAGTCCTCACAAATAGTGTATATTAAAGCTCAAGTAAACTTCATTTGTGTTTTTGCTGGTATGAGAAAGGGTAAGTACAGACCCATATGTGTGCTTTGGTGTTCATGTATGTTGATGAATATATATGCGTATTTATCTTTATTGTATTATATAGTATATCCCAGTCCAGTATAGTATGTGTATTTTTTTATGATAATATATCTTCCGTGATTGCACAGCATTTTGCCTTTCTGATTGAGAATGCATTGAATGACACACATTTATGTGAAGAGAATTCTGGAGTTCGTAGAGTCTGAAAGTGTCTTGAGGAGATTTTGTCCTACCTATGTGAAAATTTGAAATTAAATACGGACAAATATCTTTCCCAAAGAAAAGTAGGTGGGAAAGACTGGAATAAATGGCTTCATTCTCCTCCTGCCTTTTGGAAGTTGTGAAGTTTTGCGACTATGCATTTTTTTTCATATGATACCTTAAGTTCAGTTCTTTTTCTACAGTTACTATAATAATGTTATTGATACTGATATTATTGATAAATTTGTGTAAACCAAATCTTGCTCTGATAATCATAGAATCATAGAATGGTTTGGGTTGGAAGGGATTTTTAAGATCATCTGGTTCCAACCCCCCTGCCATTGGCAGGGACACATCCAACTAGTCCAGGTTACTCAAAGCCCCATCCAGCCTGGCCTTGAACACTTCCAGGGATGGGGCATCCACAACTTCTCTGGGAAACTTGTTCCAGAGCCTCACCACCCTCAAAGTGAAAAATTTCTTCCTAATATCTAATCTAATTCTCCCCTCTTCCAGTTTGAAGCCAGTCCGCCTCGTCCTGTCACTACATTGCCTTCTAAAAAGTCCTTCCCCAGCTTTCCCGTAGGCCCCCTTTAGGTACTGGAAGGCCGCTATAAGGTTTCCTCGCAGCCTTCTCTTCTCCAGGCTGAATGCAGGACTCTCCTATCTGGCGATTCGATTCCTG
>NW_009647572.1:2690200-2717642 GCF_000708025.1 Charadrius vociferus | reverse complement strand
TGCACCTACCTACAAATGTCAGCGTGTGCAAGTGCCTTCCATGCCTGCATTTAGAGGCCAGAGCCAACCTTTGGACAGTCTGGGAAGGTACCTGGTATCTTATGGCGCAATCAGGACTCAGAGCACAACCGAGCTGCTGTGAGATGAACATCAATTTTGCGGTTAGTCTGTAATTACATGGCTGGTTTGTGATGGAAATTACCAGTTACACCGAAGGGTTCTGCAGCCACTTGGGACCGCGTTCATGGGGTTAACGTACAGTGCAGGTTATTTATTTCTGTGTATTAGCCAGCATCCCGAAGTCGCTTTGCCGGGGTGGATTATTCAAAGGACATTACACATCCACAGCATGTGCATGTTCCGTATAATTGAACAATGAACGTCCTGGGGGGGGGTTATATAGAGGGCCAAAATCCCCGTTGGCACGGCTCCACAGAGTCATTAACATTACACCAGCAGGGAAGCTGACCCCAGCCCTTGCTCAGTGATTTGGCAGGCCACCTCGCCATGAGGACATTCCAGTACTTCTAGGGACATGAATTTGGAACAAAGAGTTATTTCTGCGGGACGAGGTTGACAATTGTTTGGTTTTTAAAGAGTTACCACATAATGTTAAAATAGTATCTTGCTTTAATGTGAAATCTTGATGCTGTGGTATCTTATGATCTATTAATCTGGGAAAAAATGTAAACCAAAAGATAATAAATGTAAACAGTGTTTAAACCACAAGCATTCCTCGGAGTAAATGACAATATAATTAAATTTGAACTCCACAATGCAGATTCTTTCAATGCATAATTGAAATTGTGTAAGATGCTTTGGCAATATGTTTAACATTAACTTAAAGCAAGTAATTTTAGGCACTAGGGTCTGATCTTTCTCTTATTGACATCAGTTGTGCAGCTCCCGCAGGCTGTGTCTATACTATGGCTTCTTTGTGACGTGCCTCATGGACCCGGTCCTGGAGAGTCCCCCTCCGCGTCCTGGCTCCGTGCTGGAAGGAGACGGGGCTGCACACCACGCCTCTCCAGAACTGGGGTCCTTTCAAACGAAACACGAGCATGCAGGCAGCATAGGGAGCTGCAGGGTGACCTGCTGGAAAGCCAGGGAGGAGGAGTGCCAGGGGGCTGCCCAGCATACCTTCCCACATCTGGCATGCCCTCCTGGGGACATACAGGTGGCCATACCATGTTCAAACCTCTAGCTCTCTTGTCTGTCTCTTCTTTTGCTGAAAATACGTGCTTGGGAAAAGAGTAAGCGCATAGTATTGCTCCCCCAGAATATCCTCTTATCTGCCTGCAGCCTTCAGGTTTGGGACTTTGGATCCTTTACTTTCAATGGAGGTACCCTTATTTCTTCCTGGTCAACGCTTCCTTCACCTTGCTCCCTGCCGGTATCATCCCTGGCATCTTGGTGAAGGAAAACTCTTAAGGGCACCTGCATCACAGGAGCTGCGATCCCACACCATTCTCAGGGCAGTGGAGATCAAGCAAGAGGCACATCCCATGAGTGTAGTGCTGCACACCCAAGGGCCGGTTAGGAAGAGGCCTCTGGTCAACTCGTCTGCCTTGCCCCTGCCCTGGACGATTGCCTGAGACCCTACGAGGTACATGGGGCAGTCGTAGGACAAGTGTGGGCACTCCTGGCAAACCTGTACCTGCTGTGACTACACTGTATACGCTCAGCTCCATACTTAAGAGTGAAATTGCTCATGGCTTCTTGCTGTGCTCTGGAATTAGTCTTGTTGGGAAAGCTGTGAATTTGGAGTTTAGTGGGGGTTACAGAGTTGCCAGGCTGTGGTTTCCAGCGGATTTGACAATAGCCTGGAGAGCTGGCTGGTTAGATGCTTATGGCTCCCCCTTCGTTGTTTCCAGCCGCTAAATTACAGCCACAAGAACCAAGAGTTATATTAAGTGCATTCTTAGCATAGTGGTTCCTCAGGCTCTTCCCATACTGAGGAGAGACAATTTCTGCAAGGACTTTGTGACTGAGAGTGGCATCCAGAAGATCCCAGCCCATTAGGCAAGCTGGGCATAAAGTAGTGGACCAAACTATGAACAATTCTGGAAACTTACTTAATGCCAGTAGTAGTACACATGACTGACACTCACTCCCTTCGGCCATAGTAATTTCCCAGAAGTAGGAGCCAGTGGATTTGTGAGAACGATCCTTCTGAAGCCATCTACAAAAACATTTTTCTGACATGAACAAAGGATGTACAAACATTTTAAGGAGATTCTCCTCCTTTCCATGCAAACCTGAATGAAAATATTGCCAGACTCATTATAGCACATGCATAGGAACAGGCCACAGGTTAAAATAAACAGGGAAGCAAAAGTGAATATATATACTTCTTCCTACGATCCCTGAAGGATGATTTTATGTCTGTTCAAATTCACACAGTTGGGCTTTGGGAGGACATTTAAGCTGGAGTTCAAAATCCTGGATTTGTCCATTTGATAGTTGATACTCAATGTTAATGTGACCAGTCGGCATGCATAGCAAACAGCTGGCAATGAGTGCTGGCAAGCTGAACTTGTTTCACTTCCTTGCTATTGTCACTAGCTTGAGAAAGACTCTATTTCTGGAAATTATCTTACTTTTTTAAAGAAGAAAAATTGACATAGGCAGCCAAGGGACAAGAATAAACCCAGTTTTTCTGTTAATGTTTTCCAAAATTGAAGTGAAAGTCAGGTAAAGCTCTACATAATGTTTATCTGATTGAATTTAAAAAAAAAAATAAAATAAAACCCCAGATTATATGTCTTCATGGCAGAGGTTTAAATCAAGTTACTGATGCCGTCGATCACAGAGGTACGGTTGTGGAGTTCAAATTAAACCCAAGGTAAAAAACTTGTTAAAATTCTTTAAGCAATTTACACACTCCTGATTTTCAGCCACAGATAACGAGTGATCCCTGAGCCTCCGATCCCACACCACGTGGCCCAGCATTCAAACGGGTTAAAATTACACTGGTAGAATTTAGAGAGATGAGCAAGTGAATTCTCAGGAAAACTTCTTATGTTGGAAAATACTCATTTATCAGATGCCTTTCTCAATGCGAGCGGATACTTCATCCTGGAGCATTCTGTGGGAACCCAGAATGGCTGTCAGTGCACTCAGAGCCTGGAAATGGCTGTCTCGGAGGCTTGGCCTGTGGTTCCACACGCCGCAGAGCGTTGGTTGACTTCCCTCTCTTCTGGGGAGAGACCGAATTCCTGCTTTCTGCTGGCCTGCTTAGCTGTTTTCTGGCTGATGTATGCGCACGAAGGACAGGATCCTGTTGAGAAAATGGATCTTGAGGAAACTTTAAAGAGACATCTCTTCTTGAAGAGATGCAGCAGTAGCACAGCGGCCGCCTCGGACTCTGCGGGCAGCCGGAGAGCCGCTGCTCTGGCAGCTGTGCTGCCCTTAGCGCTGCAAAGTGATTTGGTTTATATTTAGCTCAGAAAGGAGACGACAGGGAAGGTGGCTGCTGCGTATGAAATACTGCCGGCACCAGGCAAGGTAATTAGGACATTTCATGAGGCAGCGGCGAGAAGTTTAAAAGCAAGAAGAGGCCACGCTTTTTCACACGAGAGGGAATGAATCTGTGGACACAGCTGCGTCGCACTGTTAGCGCTCAGATGCTAAAAGGGTGGAAATGGGACAGGAAGAATTTAATAGTGGGGAAATTTGTAGAGAGACTTAAAATGCTAGTCTTTCAGAGAAAAGAGGTCTTGGTGAAACAGAAAATGTTCTTTTACAGTTCTCCCTCAGTTGCTTGCTACCTGTCCCCTTCAGAGACTGGATCCCAGATTAGCAGGGTTGCCAGTCAGTGCCAGGGTGGCATGTCTGACTTTCCCATGGTGATGTCTGCTAAAATTCAGAGTATGTTTATGCCATTTAACCCAAACAAATGCCTGGGAAAAAACGGGAAAAAATGGTGCATCAGTTTGATTGAATACTTACAGACACTACAAGACTGACAAAAACACATACCAACCACATTGCTCTAGCTGCAGTTTCAGCTGCGAATGGTTTTATCTTTCCATTTATAGGAAAGGTCAAGAAAAGTTTGAGTCACCTTTTCATACGCCTAGGAGACAGCTTTTCTCCTCATACTTCCCAGCCACAACATTTGTCTGGGTGCCCGGGCAGAGGGGCTGCTGAAGAGAAGCTCTCCCTCTCAGTCCATCACATCTGGGCTGTGCTTTGCCCTGGAGCCCACGTTTGTAACCCAGGCACACTGCAAAACTTTTCCCTAGGCTTTTTTTTTGGGGGGGGAAGATGGGGATGCGGGAGGATGGGGCACTTGTAAGCCAGGTTTGGGGACAGACTGGTTTCCCTGTGTGGGCACTGATGATGGATGGAAGTGGGTTGTACAAGATGCATTTTTATTTTTGGGTGTTCGTAAAGAACTATCCAGAGCTTGGGATAAACTTCTCTGTTAAATGGTCTCAAAATGTATCTAGGTCAATAAAACAGTATTTCTACCTTGCAATGTCAGTACCAGAATACTGCAAAGCAACCACCATTTCACACTCCTGCTGGATGTTTCTGGGCTTTGTAAGCTCCATTCGGAGCAGTGTCTCTCTGTGCTGCTGCTCTATAAAAGCAGCGTAAAGATGGGAAACATCCCACCCCAGTCAAGTCATCGCAATGGGGGAAACTCTGACTGTTCAAAAGAAAAGGACTAAACAGTTCAGCTGATCTCTTCCATTTGTATTAGTTTGAGGTACCAGTTGCTATGGCAGTAGAGGAAACAATTTCAAATTGTGTCCTTTTTAATTCTGCAAAATTCTTTTGTGTTTCAGCAACACAGAAAGCATTTATAGTTAGTGCCAGGCATATATTGGACATATTTTGTTTTGTAGCTATGTCCAGCTTAAGCTTTGTTTTAGATTGGCTGGAGATTTCACTGGACATTTAATTTCTAAGTTATTTCTGCCTTTGAAAAGGCCAAATTTTAAAATATAAAGATAAAATATTTTTTAAAAAATTGAAAATATTTTAACCATTTCCATTTTTACTCCTTCAAAATACCCATGAAATAAGATCTGACTTTGTAAAAGCTGCCAAAAATCTGAATTTTTTCAGTGGCTGTTTTAGCTACTAAAAGAACCGAATAAATTAATTCAACCATCTGCGTTTTTAAACACAGCTTACCTCTTCAGTCCTTGCCTTTTAGGCTGTTCCCACAAAGTTCATTCTAAGTTGTTGCAAAGATATTCTCACCTTTGGGGATTTGCAGGAATCAGTCCAACATGTATGTTTTTAATGATTTTTTTTTTGTTATTAATATCTTATAGTTGTTCACCCTTTGCTGCCTCCCACTTTACATAATGATTATTACGCTCTCACTGAGAAATGGTCTCTTAGAAACGACATACGGAAAATGAGGAAGGAGGGCCAGCAGCAAACTGCTTAAAGATAACAGTGATGAGGATGCTGAAAAAGAAGTCAGGAAGATAGGAAACTGGGGGATTTGGAGGTCACTGGAGTGGGAGCAAGCAGGAAACAGAGGGAGGAACTGAGTGTCAGAAGCAGCTGATTGATAGATTCATTGACTTGCATTTTCTTAGGGTAATGCTTCCTCCATTGATATCAGTGGCCGAGGCTGCATCGCCTCGCATCTTAGACCTCCAGCCTGTGTACCCGGCATACGCTGCTTGGTGACTCTACATTTACATCCCTTCTGCACGTCCTAAACAGGAGAAAATCCTGGTTACTCTATAACAGGGATGTAAAGACATCCAGAAACTGAAGGAGGAGAAACATTTGCTTCACTAAATGGCATCTAGAAAATTTGAATATTTGCTGAAATCGGACCTGTTTATAACAAGCGCTGGCCAGCTGAGGTTTAATTTTCCTCCTCTTGTATGCCATCATTTCACAAAGGTTATGAATCTTTCTGACAAAAGGGAAACAGTGAAGTTATATCCATAGTCTACTTCACTGCAAATCTTAAAGGCTTTTCATATTTTAGAGAAATCAGGTTTATTTTAAAACCAGACTTGAAAGACTGTGTTTTATTAGAAAACTAACAATGAACAAAGGATTGAATAAACAAAGCAAAGGAATGCTTTAGAACATATTAAGCCATTAATTTGCTAAAACTGGGCATCTGGTAGTGTGTAGAAAATTAAAAGGAAGTTTTCAATTGTGCAACATAAACACAGTTTATGCACATTTCATGCATAGAGACAATGCATGAAATAGGTAGTAATCAACATTTGTTTGGGCATGTAACTGCTAAATTAATTTTTCAGAAACTGCTTGGACTGGATCTGATTAAATGATCTTCCTCTCCGTTCACTGTGGGATACAAAAACCATAGCATGTTCTCACAGCTGGTCAAAAGGAGACTTTATAGGTTTATGTTGTATTTGTTAACCATGTGTAAAAATCAGCTGTAAAACAATATGTGTTGAACTAAATTAGTAAAAGAGCATAACCCCGATCAAACTACATTGTCATATGTTCATCACCCAAAGCACACACAGAATCCATAAAAAAAAAAGGAACAATAAATAAACTTTAGAGAAACTGCTACCATATTTGCTATTATAGCCTTCATATTGGTTTCCCTCAATACCTTTCACAAAGTGGAATTTCAGAGTGTGCCCAGCCTGGGACAGGCACTTTAGGACCTGGTACTGTGCAAGATGGACCTTTCTTCTGCCTCAAACTCCGATAGTCTGATAGTGGCCTTTTGCTTAATTAGTTACCTTTAAATGGCCTTTGTAGTTGGAAAGCCTTCACATCCCTCTGATTCTGCCAGGACAGGGTTTGAGGAGCCCCTTGTCCCTCGTCATGCTGTGCCTGGTCGCCACTCCCCCAAAGTCTTCCCCCTGTGCCCACCCTCTTCCCTTGGGGTAGACGTCCTCCTGCTGTCTCTGCCACAGTTTTGCTATTCAGCCATGTATAAATGTATAAAGAATGACCCAAGGCTGTAATCCTGTGAAAATGGTACCAAGTTAGCATGACAAAATGTATTTTGCACAAATGCATGTTGATTCGCCTTTCTTCTATTACCTTTTAAATTTTGTTATTGATAGAAACCAACAGTAGCTGTTCCACTGCCTTTGATAGCAGGCTGCTGGGAGTGTGATTGCTCATAGTGTCTGCTTACCTTTTTAAATGTATTGTCACAAAGTTAACTTTCTTTTAATTCTCTGCAGTTACTAGGTGTTCCAAAATTTACTAGAAATGATGACAAATATTCAAGATATCCTTTTCTGCCTCTTTTAAAATTCATACATGGGAATTATCTGATTTTGTTGATATGAAATCTCTACTTGGAATCTGCTGTTTAGCATCCTCTTCAGAAATGGTTGTAATTGGTATGCAAAATATTTTATCTCATATATAAATCTGCCTTTTTCCCAACCACAAGGCCAGAAATATTTATTAAGTACTTCTGCCCTCTTGTACTAAAACGATTGTTAGGATGTCTTTTATTTTAGTTACACTTAAATTTTGTTTTGTCCTTAGTCTTTTTTTTTTGCTATAGATTTTATCTTGTGTCTTGTTTCCTGCCTTTCCCGCTGTACTATGATATTTGATGCCATCAACTTTCTTGCTTTTCCACTTGTTTTAATAATTTTGTGACTTTCTTTATTACATTTTCCTTCTAACTTATTATTATGTTTTTAAAACAAAGCAGAACATTGTCTCTATCTCTCTCAACTGTGGATTTTTGGCACCAGAGACAGTGTTCTTAAATTCCCAATTAGCATGAGTATTTTTTATCTCTCAAAGAAAATGTGGGCTTGATGACAGAAGTACTTTTTTAAGATTCATAACCGTGTGATCAGACTAGAGAATCAGCAAGATGCTCTCTGGCCTTGTAAGCAGTAGAAAAATTCAGGAGTACCGCACTTGGATCATGAATGTAGAGATGCATATTTGTTTCCTGAGCTTGCATTGATAACATTCCTCTGCAGCTGTTCTAGTAAAGGAGGTTGAGCCCTGTCCAGAAACTTGCACGCCTGCACTGCTTTGAAGTGCAGCTTGTTGGTAAAGACTTTCTGTTAAGTGTTTCAGACGAAAAACCTCTTCTGTGGGCCTCTGCAAAATGCACAAGTGCATTTTGTCCTTTCATTTTATTCCTTTTTATTTATTTTTTTTTCGCAATTTTTGCAAAGTGTTTATGATATCCTTACATTGAAAACAGCATGTGTTGCCTTTCAAAAAGGAACACCATTGATCTTGGGAGGCTGGATGACTACTGCATAGTTTTTCTCAGCTATGCTCCAGCAATACAGAGCTGAAGAGAACGAGGATGTCATGACATCGAAGAAAACTGGCAGTTGCCAAGTCCAGAACAAACCGAAGGACTCACCTCTCGGTGTTCTGCAAGGTTAATTCATAGGTCTTCATGTCACAGAATGCTGTGGATGACAACATTATAGACCTGTTCAAAAAGGATTTGATGGATTCATGAAATAAAACCCCATCAACTGAAAGACACCATCTCTGATTCACAGAGATGCCGAACACTGGGGATATCCCAAGAAAACATCATTTTCTGCTTGTCCCATGCGTATACTGTTACCTGGGCATCCACTGCTGGGCACTTTTGGAGGCTCATGCTTGGGTAGATGGACTTTTGGTCTGACCCGCATGGTTGCCTTCTGCCATTAATCCTGTTTGAGTCAACGGAAATTGAAGAAACAATTTGGACTGGCAGTAAGGCTTGACCTGCATGTTTTTTTGTTAAAGTATTTATAACTCTGATAAACCAAGACTGAAATTAAAGAATGAAGGAAACACAATAACTCTTCCCCCAGTTCTTCTTATTGTGGTTTCTTTCCTTTGTTTCTTGATGTGGATTCCAGAAAATTAATTGAGCATTAAGACCTAAAGAGCAGTACTTTTGGGGCTGATTATTGCACGCCTCAGCTGCTGTAATAAGGTATGAGTTAATGACTTTAACCACCTGAAAAGTGTAACAATTTCCCTCTAAATTCAGTGCCTGGAGTTACTTATTGCCTGATCACCTAGTCTGTAGCTCAGGAAAAAGGAGGAATTGAAAAAGCAGAAACTTACTGCTATTGCGTTTGAGAAGTGTTAAATAAAAATAAGTTTAAAAATAAATCCAGATTCTTGCACTTCCTGGACATTATTGTCCAGTGCATGCCATACCTGGCAGTGAGTCAGCACATGGTGCTCACGACTGAAGTCTGGAAGCTCTTTCATAACTAAAGAGAAACTTGCGGATGATCTGTGAAGGCAGTCAGGCCTGAATACAGCAGCACCACACATTGTAATATTGGCATTAGATCAGGCTTGGCTGGTATAGGGGTTGCTATCGATTTGAGTTTTGAGCACGGTCCTGCTTAGCTCTGTGTGTGCTTCTCATAGGTTGGTCGGTGCTATCAGTGATTTTTCTCTTTCAGCTCCGCTCACAGGAAATGAGCAAAACTCCTGTCTGCTGTGTGTGCTTTTCAATATAAGACAAAAAAAAAAAAAAAAAAAAAAAGGTAAGCTGAAATTCAGTGCCCCTCCTGTTCCTCGCACCCCGCCTCCCCCTCATAGGAGGGCTACGCAGTTTTTCTAATATAGACAGCTGCATCAAAATGTCGAGTGACTGACTGGCCAGTGACAATTTCAAGGTTGGACTGGATTGTCCCAGCAATGTGAGGGACTGAAAGGCTTATTTTCAACCTCTTCAAGACAAAGGCTGTCCTTTCATCTGTATTTTTACAATGCTTGGAGCAATGGTCTCCGCTCCTCTTTGGAAACTGTGCTTGCTGTAATACTGTCTGTGTTTATTAATAGCAATAACAACAAAAGGCGGAAGCTAATGGAGACAAAGGATGGTGAGTTGCAGTAATTTATGGTCTTTTCCCAGCTTTGTCACAGGCTTGCTATGTGACCTTGAAGAAGTTATTTAATCTCTTTCTGTTTTAAAGTTCCTCCCGAGACGTAGGATAACAGTGCTTAGCAAGGGTGTCAGGAGGCTTAATTCGGCAGCACTTGTGAAGCCCACCGGTCTCCAGAGAGGGTATGCATTCTGTACACAGCATGTACACTTGGGATGACTGTCCTGGTGGCAAAGGATCTGCAGAGAATGCGAGCAGGTCATCAAAACAAGAAGCATCGTGTTGAAGAATGTCAGACTGACCCTTTCTACCACCTCCATATAGTTTGGAGACAGATAAGGCAAAATGAGGGAATTCCTGTCTGAAGCAACACCACGACGGAAAACACTCCCTTTGAGTAAGCAGAGGGAAAACAGCCACAAAACTTGGAGCAGAGTGTAAGAGCGAGCCAGCCTTAAATACACAGGCAGTTGCAATTTCCAAGGATGAAAATGTCCTCTCCTTTACACCTGAGGCGTGTCTCTACCATCGGCGCAGCTCTCAGCCTTCAGCAGAGGCTGAAATGAGAGCTGCAGTCGGCCTTGGCTCAGGCGTTGCCGGCCATGCCTGCCCCTTCCCCTGCTAATCGCCGCTCAGGCAGCCCTGTTATCTCCCAAGGCAAGCCTGTGAAGGGAGCTGCCTGGGAACATGATTTACAGCGTGATGCTGAATCCCATCCCTTGTTCCGCGAGCTGCGTGGCAGCGGCAAGAAATACCACCTCCTCCAGGAAGGGATGGCTGGAGCCGGGCTCCTGACAGAAAGGGATTAAACCACGAACAGACTTGGATGGGATACAATCAAAACCTCCTTCTTCCCGTAACAAATCTGCAGCTCCGAGGATCTTATTTTAAAGGACCTCTGGGAGATACCGCCCTTCCTTTCTCCTGGCTTATCCTCGCCGCAAAGCCCTGCCGCACTGTGCCATGCAGACCTGGCCCTGTCCTTCCTGGCACACAGAGCGACGCCTTTCCCAATGAGCTCCTGAATAGGGGCACCGCTGTAAATTTTTCTTTTATTGCTTTTTAAAAATTTTATTACGGAAGCCCGTTCCTTTCAGTCGGAGGCTCTCGCTCAAAGACACTGCACTGCAAACCCTGAGGGAGTCACGGTTCCTCCTCTGAAGAGCGCAGACTCTGAAGTCCACGTCTCGTTTCTGGACAGCCACTTCTGAGCACGTGGTGGGGAAGAACTGCCAGAAATGCACATACGAACATGTACCCAGATAAATGGGAAAATCATAGAATCATAGGATCACAGAATCACAGAATGGTTAGGGTTGGAAGGGACCTCTGGAGATCATCTAGTCCAACCCCCCTGCCAGAGCAGGGTCACCTACAGCACGTTGCACAGGACAGCGTCCAGGCGGGTTTTGAATGTCTCCAGAGTGGGAGACTCCACCACCTCTCTGGGCAGCCTGTTCCAGTGCTCCACTACCCTCAAAGTAAAGAAGTTCCTTCTCATGTTAAGATGGAACTTCCTATGTTCGAGTTTATGCCCATTACCCCTCGTCCTATCACTGGGCGCCACTGAAAAAAGACTGTTCCCATCCCCCTGGCATCCTCCCTTTAAGTATTTGTAAGTATTAATAAGATCCCCCCTCAATCTTCTTTTCTCTAGACTAAAGAGACCCAAGTCCCTAAGCCTTTCTCCATAGGAGAGATGTTCCTATCCCCTAATCATCTTCGTTGCCCTTTGCTGGACCCTCTCCAGCAGTTCCCTGTCCTTCTTGAACTGGGGAGCCCAGAACTGGATGCAGTACTCCAGTAGAGGGGGAGGATGACCTCCCTCGACCTGCTGGCCACACTCTTCTTCATATACCCCAGGATGCCATTCGCCTTCTTGGCCTTCTTGGCACATGGTCATCCTGTTGTCCACCAGGACTCCCAGGTCCCTCTCCACAGAGCTGCTCTCCAGGAGGTCAGCCCCCAACCTGTACTGGTGCATGGGGTTATTCCTCCCCAGGTGCAGTACCCTACACTTACCCTTGTTGAACTTCATAAGGTTTCTTTCTGCCCAACTCTCCAGCCTGGCGAGGTCACGCTGTAAGGCAGCACAGCCTTCTGGCGTGTCAGCCACTCCTCCCAGTTTTGTGTCATCAGCAAACTTGCCATGTTATGCCAAGTTCAAGCGTCACTTGATCAAGGGAGCAGATTTTGTGAGTGCATTTTACACCGTTCAGATGGTTCATTTGCTTCCTCAGATTAGTATTAACAAGGAGCTGTTTAGATAGATGCCATTGAACCCCTATTTCAACTAGCTCGTGGCTAAACTCTGACACTTGGGAGCATTTTGTGGTTTTGTGACCTTCTGTGTAAAATTTCAGTTTTTCAGATCAATGTCTGGATGACACCTATTCAGAGATCCAGGGCAGCACCAATATATTTCACATGTGAAATAAGTCAGGAAAGATACAAAAGAAACACAAGCAGCAACAGTTGGCTGCGTGCAATCAGTAAAAAACTTTCTGCACTTCGTTTAGCTTTTTTTGCGGTGTCCCGTGTCAAAAACGCTGCTGACTAGGAATGGCGTGGCTTCATGCGGCCAAACAGTTTCAGCATTTTATAACATTTGGCATGGCTTTCAGAGAAGTAAAATGCATGTCATAGAAGGCGTTTTCAGCTGGGGGATATCACCGCTGGATGCACTGGCATTTCATTTCACTGACATGCATGCTATGTGCTGTTGAAATGCTACAAATTTCACTAGGGTTTTTTTTTGGAACCTAATCCCTTGGTGACAGTAAACACGGCATATGAGAGAATCCAGCTCAGAAGTTATTTGTGCATCACTTTACATCACCCCAAACTTGCTGGGTATGCTTTGCAAACTGCAGGAAGAGAAGAAGTCACTATTTTTAAAGTCTACTTCTAATTGCTGCATTTTTCAGTAATTACAAACAAGGATGAAATTTCAGTTTCGTGATTCTGGGCACTGAATGGATTTAATCACTACAGTTGCAGGAATAAATACCAGACTAAGAATGTGATTGACCAGACAAGAGAATTAAGGGAAGTGCACTGATTAATTATCTGCTGGAGTAACATTTCAGCTATTTGAGGAAAAGATGGTCCAAATGAAATGAGCAAATAAAGCCTTCAATTTTTATATGAACAAGATGGCTATTTCAAGAAATCCATGCACTATCCTGGATCAGCTCTGCTATATTTTCTTGCTTTTACATTTGTCACATTTCTCTCAAAATTTATTTAATAAAGTTGCATTAATGGGTTCTGGTTGTCATTAGTAAAAAGTAAATAAAATAAAGTAGAAGTTCAAGAGCAAATGAAAGCTGTGTGTGCACTGAAAGATGTCTAGTGACTGGATCACATAGCTAGAAGCTTTTCCTGTGAAAGACTGAAACGAAATAAAGCAGAAAAGTTATAGCTTTATTGAACTTTCTCAAGGAAGACTACTTAAACCCTAAAAACCTTTTGCTTGTAGTATGCAACCATCCTCCATGTCTGGAGAATAAAAAGAGCATGGAAATGAGATCTCAGTAAAAGTTCATAGAAGCAGTTTTTTAAAAAAATGAAATCAAAAATAAGTCCTCATTCGGTCTTACTTATATAAAACAGAGTTTCAAAATTGTGTGTGAACTTTGAAATGAGCGCCCTTTCCGTTTCCGAAAGCCCTGTTCGGTCTCCTCCAATGATGGTGTTAAGCAGACGTTTTCTGTGATCAGCAAATAGTTTTCTTGTTTCTTTGGAAAAGAATGAAGCTCCTTTGCTTGGGGACCAGACATTTCCAGCCTATTTCAAGGTTTGAAGTGTCTTCAAATTCCTGACTGCTTTGTCAAATCTAAGTACGTTCTCCTGGATCTTCTTTTGGCAGGTTTAATCATTACCTGGCTGAGTCCCAAGATTAAGTGTGTGGGGTTATAGAAATCATTTGATACCTTGAACCTGGGGAGTTTCATTACCTGACTATCACTGGGGTAGAAAACACTGCACAAGTTCTAAAATTTAATTTCATGCTCCATTCGTTTTTGTGTCACTGCCTGTTCTGTGACACCCAGACCTGCAGGTCTGTCTTCCCTTCCCTTCACATAAACATGTGGAAAGACAGCAATGTTTGGATGGATATTTTAATCCCAACTTTCCACAATCTGCTGAAAAACTCAGAATTAATTCTACCGTGTGGGTGCTTGCCCATCTCAATTATCAAGCAATGAATAGGTAGCAGAGGATGGTAGAGCACTCACTCAGGGAGTGAAAGATATCCAAATAAATGATAAGAAGGCTTTCCCACCCCCATTCATAGCACAGCAACAAATGTAGCCATGGTTATACTAATCAATACACATTTAATTATTGAACCTTCCCACCTGATGTTGGCTGATCAGATTCGAGAACTTTAAAACAAATTCTTGTCAAAAGCGAGATGGATAAGTTACCCTCTGGATGGATGGGTTGTCCCTAAAACAAGCAGTAATTCAGACAAAGGGACATACATCATTTTTAATTGACGAAGGCTGGTCCCTGAACACGAGTAATCGAAGCTTAGTGCCAACTAATGAATCTGCAGTACACCATTGTAGCACTTTGGCTTGAAGTTAGTGCTTCTAAACTACCACTTAATTGTTTCAGTTCATATAATCTGGATTTATGAATAAACATGTATTTTCCTTGGGGCTTTCCTAACCTTTTCTTGCTGTGGTGAACAAAGTAAAACTTCTTTTAAATTTTGGTACGTCCACAGTGTTTTGATTGAAGCACTGCTAGCTTTCTAAATTCTAATAAGAATTTCTCAGGGTAACACCGCTGTTACCACAAAGGCTCTGTCTCTTGAAATCTGTCATTAAAAGTGCAAATGGAAAATATGATTCGATGTGTTGTTTTTCTTAAACTCCCTACTGCTTCTACTAGTTCATAATTTAAATCCTGTTAGCTTTATTTGAAAACATTTCTGTCCAGAAATATAGTGTACAACAGCATACAACGTTCCTTGTGAGTGAAGTGTCTTTATCACAATATTAAACTAACTTTAATTAGTTACCATTAATATTTTGAAGGGAAGTTCAAATTGCTAGTAGTTGTGTGTTTATACTTTTGCCACTTTTCTATGATTTTTTTCAATTCCTCTTTGCAAATTCAGTATCTGAAAAATAAATTATAATTTAAAAATGGTAAGACTAATTCTAAAGATAAAAGCTGTCATGCGCTAAGTGTGCAAATATCCTTGTTTTGCCCTAAATGGCACGTTGACAGGAGAAGGTACACACTAACCAGCTAACCGTGCAATTCGCAGCCTCTTCATTTTAGTTTTTGTGTCTGGATTCTGTAGAATTTGCTATAAAAAGTAAATGTAGCATTAATTTTGAAAATCTTGTTGTGTAGGCAAAAGCTGGTGGTGATTTGGGTCATGTTACTTCCAAGACCATCCAAATAATGCACTGGTGTTTTATAAACATCAACAGAGCCACCTGCAACCTTTGGTCCAGGATGAGAATTCGAAAGCCCAAGGGAGTCTCCTCAAAAGCAGCAGGTGAGAAACTGAGCTTCAATGAACTGGGCTTTTAAGTCAATCACGTAACACTATGTATAGAGTCTGGGGAAAAAAAAAAAAAGAAAAGGTGTGTAAATTTTTTGTATACGTACCACTGAACAGACTTACATGATGTTTGGCACATCTCTCCTTCATTTGAAGGCTGTAACTTGGCTTGTGTATTAGGAAAACACGAAAAATATGGGTGAGTTCATCAATTCATTTTTCATATGACGGATGTTGGAGATAACCTGTATGTATTAGTCATATACTTTTATTGAAATGGTATGGATTTGGAATAATAATATTTGGCAATAAGTAAAGCCATATGAATCAAAAACCTACGTGGTTTTTGAGATATTTTTGAGTATTGTGGATTTGAAACCAGTGGGTTTTGCTGGAAAGATACGGTAAAAAGGGAATCACAAACCCAGGAAAAGGTGGTTTTACATAGACATGAAGACCATTTTGAGGGTCATTAAAGCAGATGTTCAGTCCTGACAGGATAGGATATCCTAAAAGTAAAATGACTGGTTTCAATTGCAAATGCATGCTGTGATTCAGTTAAAATTAGACCATGAGAAATCACAGCTGCTTGAAGTAGGATAGCCAACTGCGCTTCAGCCCATCTGCCAACCTCCACTGTTTTCTTTTGGGGCTAAAACAAAATATACGTGAGATAAGAGAAGTTATTCAAGATAAGGAATGACACAGTTCCTTTCCTAATCAGTCATGGCCAACACCACTTCACCATGGCTGTCATGGTGTGTAATGTATCCCTCTTTCCATCACGTCCCCAAGTCATAGGTGTGGGGCCACTCTCACCAGGAGAGATGTGGTTGGCCCCATGGGGACCAGCACTGCAAGGTATTTATTCGCTGTCCTGAATACGGCTGGTGGGACAGCTGCAGCTGTTGTATAATTGTGTTATCTAATATGGGTAAAAAAGAGAATCATCTGGACACTTGCCCATCCCAAGAGGTCTTTTTTTTTTCAGTTTATCTTTTGTTTGGGGCTTTTTTAATTGTTTGTTTTCAATTTTGTTTGGTTTGTTGGGTTTTGTTTTGTTTGGGGTTGGTTTTTTTTTTTTTGAGTGTGTGGAAGACATCCTAGTCACTTTATTTATAATAATTATCTTCTCAAATAGTTTGTCCTACAAATACTCCTTAGTCTTACTCTAAGTCATGGATGACTATATATTTCAGGAATTATATTGAAAAAAACACATGCTGTATGTCAAAGAAAAACTATTTTTGTGTTCAGCATTGCAAGGACAGTGTTTGCACAGGGTATATTAGTGTGATTTACCAAGGGTGTGCAAACCCTGCACTCAGAGAGTGCATTGCCCAGTCTGTTCAAGAGTTGCACAGCATCAGCCCTGGCCTTTGCTTCTTTGAGCAGATATTGCTCACGGGTATATGACTGCAGAAAGGGTCACTACCGTTGTGTCGTGGTTTGGTCCTCAAACCAGGACACTTTGCAATGCATGTTTGGTTTCCAACCTCAGAGTGAGGGAAAAGGCAGTTTTTCTACTGCTTGGCATGAGCCCGCATCAACCACCTTCAGAGATTTTCATAATCGTTACTGAGGACGCTCAGAGAGACCTCAGGCTTCCCAATGACCATGCTGAAAAAAAATATAAAAATAACAGAAACAAAGCCCAAACCTATCCACAATACAAAGTGCTCTGAAAGGGTTTGGTAAGAGGAGGAGTTGTGTTACAGCTGGATACCAGAGAACAGCGATGAAAGGGAAACAGAAAACAGAAGCGACATCAGCATGGGAAGGGCTCAAATTAAAAAGTAGAGAAAAGACTGTGAGAAACATATATATCTGTATCCACAACTTAAAAGTGAGAAAGTGGAGGAGTCAGTAACATATGGAGAACTGTATTTTCCATAAATTAATGTGTCTTGGTGATACTTATTCCAAGTATATTATTAAACATTATGCATTAAAGTACACTTTCATGTGTACACAGGTATGAGTATGTAGTGTACAAAAGAACGCAGCAGGGTGTTGCTAGAAATGTAATTTGAACATTTGGAGAAGCTGCTGTTCTGTGTCTGTGTTCCCCAGTTAGACTTGTGCTAGAGTCCTGGGTGATCCTGCAAGTTTTCTGATATCCCTGTACCTGTACCAATGGCGATGGTGGCGTAGCAGGCAGCTGCGCGCTGCCCATCGGGCAAGTGTATCTGCAGGAGTGCGCATCTAGCATCCTTCCACGCTCCCCAACGAAGACAGGGTGCTTGCACTCACAGCTCATCAGCAAAAAGCATCCCACCCCCAAAACGCTGGAGAACAAACCTCGAGCAGCTGTACAAACAAGGAGCTGACAACCAGTTTCTATAATGGGTGCTGAACTTGGTCGACCTGACCACACAAGCAGGACTACTGAGTTCAACGCTGACAGTAAGGGTAGAAGGAGCTATTACTGTCACCCTGGTAAATCTGTCTGAAAACGCCAACTAGTTAGATTTATAGATACCATTCAAATGTGCTTTTTAGCCACCTTCTCAGTTAACTCCAAACACAAGGAATCCAAGAAACATTTACAATTACCTGTTTAAGGATGATTCGAGGTGAAGGATCAAAGGCATGCCCAATCCTTGAGAAAAATGAAGGTGTTTTCAAACGCTGCTTTGTCTGGGGTAGATAGAGCCCTTCAGTACACTAGAAACCAATATTAAAACATCTGGTTATTGATAGGTTAGCAAGAAGCCAGCCACAAATCTGGTGCAGGCAGAAGGTTCTGCACTGTCAAGGGACCTTAGGATGCAGCCTCCGGTCTTGATTCAGACAGATACCTGATTAACAGGCGATACCATTTACTGTAAACAGTCATGTGGTTGTCTGGGGGAGCCGCTGTCTGCAAAACTGTCTAGAAGAGCTGATGTATTCTTTATATGTTTTGTCTCCAGGTTGTGCAACACATTTTGTGAAACTCATAAAAATCTCTGGACCATACCTGGTTCATCATAAAGGTAGCCACCACGGGATGGGGAATGACAGCTAGACTGCGGGAGCAGGTTTGAGCACTCGACATGCGTGCCAAGATTTCAAAAAGAAAACAACAGGCAGGCTTTGCAAACTTCTGCCAGCTCTATCAGGTCACTCTATTTATTTTTCCTTTATAATATCTTCAGTAACTTTATTAAAGCTCTTCTCATGACTAACAGCTTGAAGGGATCAGTATATTAGAGGAAATACAAAGGGAAAGACAACACTAAGTAGGCCCCTCCCTTGTTTCAGTGCTGTGTCTCAAATAAATGTATGCAATCTGTGATCTTTCAAATAATTACCCGGTGTTCCATTACCTACTCCCTCTTTGCAAACCTGTTTTTGTGCTCCTGCAAATCCAGATCCCACCCCAATGCTGCCAGGCTCATTCCAGGGTGTAACAAAAGCTGAAATGCTGAAACAGATTGATGTTAAACTTCCATTGATTACTGTAAGGTGATACATTAAGAATTATTGATACTAATACAAATGAGAATTAAGCATAGAAGAAAGTCCTGAGGACAGAGGGAGAAGGAGGGGAAGGTGAATTTGTGGCCGTATGCGTCCATGTGCACAGAGTGGTGCGGTACATTAATCTATTCATTTCAAAGCAACTAAACTGGTATTAGCGCTTGTGCTTCTCTGCTGTTTTGAACAAAGATGTCATAAACCAATACTAGAATAGCTTTTTGTGCTGTATCTCCATGGATACTAGTGTTACACAGGAGGTATAGATTTTTCTAGTTAAAGAAAACTACATTTTTTTCTAACTAAGTTTAATCATAAATGTGCAAATGCAAGAGATCCAGTTCATCAAAGGTACCTTTGAGGCTATGGCACATACAGCTCCTCGTAGCTCCTCTGCCCAGGGCTCCTGCCGTACTGTGAAAGCACAGTTCCCAAAAACAAATATTCCTGTGTTGCAAATGCGTGTCCTCGGAATGTGGATGGGAATTTAGGAATAGCCACAGATATCTGCAGAAATTGGAGACAGTGCAATCTCTGTGCAGAACCCTGTAATTGTTTACTCTAGGTCTTACCTTTAGCTTGGCACAATGTGCAGGGCAGCACTAACAGGGAATAATTGGTAATAAATGACCTCTCTCTTCTGGCATACATTTTAGCATGCTTTTCACCCCAGAGCTGTGTTTGCAGTGTAAGCAAGGCACATCTCACTGGCTGATGACCCAAATGAACCCGTCCTCCCACTCCTGACCACACACAGTCTGATTCCCAGCACCGTATTGCATTGCTCAGGTTAGTTCGAAGGCAAAAAATCAGCTTCAGCCATCTACGTATTTGTCTGGAAATGGGACGTGTGGCTGCCACAGGGCTCCCCTGGGCACTGTGTCTATGCTACTGATGGAGATACAGAGACCCCACGTCGCCTCTAGCTACCCTGCTAGCAGTGGTGAAGCCAGGCATGATGTCGCCTCTGGTCTCCAAATGCTCAACTCAGGTGACCTGGAGTACAGAACAGAGACCTGGGAACTGTTTTCATGAATGCCAAAGCTGATGCTCTGGGGAGATGCTGGTTGGCATCAGATGAGTTTTGCCCACAAGGAGTGCCCTCAGGTCCTGCCCCACGTTCCTCCCCTGCAGGGTGGGTGCGTGAGGCCTGCTCTGCACGGTCTCCTCCTGGAGGTCAGCAGGAGACATGGCCTCTCGGTAGGGTGGAGAACCACCGATCAGCCAGTGGGAATTTGAGTCAGCAGCACCCGTGAGAGCATGATGGTACATGAGGCAGGAGTGGCACTGGCCTCGGCAGCCCTGGCTGAGGTGGGATGCTATGAGCACATCCTTGCGCACCTGTGCTGGGCATTTGGGCTCTGTTTCCCTGCTCTGCTGAAGCCAGGGTCTGACAGCACCCAGGGTCTCCCCCCTCGCTTACAAACAAGCTGTCACCAGCCAGTGCAGGGGATGTATATTTGGCATGTTGGAGGCAGTCTCCTAGCTACAGCTTGAAGACCTCAGCTGGGCAGGGTCTGGCAGTCCTCAGCCTGCACGAAAGCAAACACCGCAGATGAATCCTGGTGTTCAGGCCAAATCCTGCCCCAGACTTGCTTCCGTGTCCCCCTCTGCCCCCCACTTACCCCTTAGCTTGGCTTTCAGGGTTTGGTAGAAACATTGCCCAGGTATTCCTGCGGGTTCCTGGAGCGCGGCTGTTGACCAGGGTTGTTTGCATCCTCTGCTGAGCTAGAAATGGTCTTTTGTTCAAGTACAGAGATGTACACTCCCCGCTGAAAAGATGAAAGACCAAACATTGTTTATGTTGTATGTAGTAATCTGTCTCGCATCTGCCAGAGTTTAGCTTTATGAAGATGTGAAAGAGCATTCATTAATTCCTCTTTAAGGGCAACGCTATTAAAACGATATTTTAATTTTGGGCACAAATTCAGAATTTCCACTCTTTCTGAAGTTGCTTGTCTTCCTTAAATTGCTATCTGTCTCAGAGCTGTTTATGGATAATAAAATGTCTTTAAAGATTCCCTTTTGTTTTGGAAAAACCTTGGAGATAATTTGTCTGGCATCTCCTGGATGTTTCGCAGACACTGCATGGTTGTTGTTGGGCTGTTACTAGGATGACTGGAAGTCAGGCAGGGTTACCTAAGCCTCCAACTTTCTTTGTACTACTGAAACAGGCAATGTAACTGCTGCAAAGTGCAGAGCACCCGTGTAACTCAATAAAAGCTGAGCATTAGAGAAGACCAGGCTTTGAGACGGATCAGTTCTTGTTTGTGAGCAAAACGACTAAATGTGCCTTGAATTAATCAAGTTAATTTCTTTTTTTCCCCCCATAGTGCCTTCCTTTTGCTCTTTGGAAAGGCTGCCCTTGCTCTCCAAGAGCCGAATGACTTTTTCCTAGACTTCATTCTGATATGGGCTGCACAGGGACAATGAAACCTCTTGTTCAGCTGTCAGGAAAATTCCCCCAGGGCCTGGACTTCTTTTGCTGCTGCCATCGTTTCCATCTGCCATTTACAATTCCATCTTGTCTATGCACAGTTCTCGTCAACATTTGTTAAAGGCACACTCAGAATTTTCACGATTTTGAATTTGCAAAAACATGGGGTGAGTGGAACATAATCCCAGACCGGGCGGGGTGATGGTGTGTACCATGCAAAGGTTTTGTGTGGAACAGGTACCAGTATTGTAGACAAGGATTTTTTTTTAAAAATTATTTCCCTCTATGGTTTCACCAAGCAATCTTTCCTCTCCAATTGCAAGGAGTTCTACATCTCCGAGATAAAAAGTGCACATTTACAGGTGCAATTTAATCGATTTCCATATTATTAAAAAAGAAGGAATAGAAGCTCTCTACAACAAAAATTGGACACGGTTATGCACCTTACATAGGGGCTATTCATAAGCTGATGGAAAAATGTGTTTTGATGCTTCTATTTTATATAACCTAGAAAGAAACAGAGAGTCTTTTCATGTCTTAAATAAGTTCAGGAGTTACTATTAACCAAAAAAAAAAAAAAAAGAAGAAAGAAAATTCCTTCCAGAAAGCTTGCATACATGATTACAGCAAAGCTCTTTTTGCTGTAGGATAAATACGGTTATGTCCTCTTCTCTTCCTCTTTCTGTTTTGGTGGAAATTAACTGTTTTAATTCTTACACTGAAAAAAGGATATTATTTCATATGCACTGGAGCAATCCCCAAATTTGCTGGGAACTACTCTAAAGAACACAGTAAGGTCATGGTGCTCTGGCCTATCTAATACCATATCTAATGCTGTAATCTCATATGCCCCCATTTCTTGACTAAGCCTCTCCTAAGGTGTCCTCCATGGAGTCAGCTGAAGTAGAAGGTAATTTCCCTTGTGACAACGGAGAATTTGAAATCAAGCTTTTTGAGATAAACAGAATTTTTTTGTGACATTCAAACATCTCTACTTTTCTCTAGGCAGAAGTGATGGATGAAGGTACTGTAGCTGCCACAAATTAATTTTCAGCCAGGCTGGGTCTTCCCAAATTGCAGTATGTGCAGTAGAGTGAAGAAGGACATTGCTGGAGCACCCTGTCCAGCTGGGAGCTGCTGTCATCGTCAGCAGTGGCAGGTAACCAAGATACATTTGGGAACACTTGAAGCAAGCAATGAATCATGAGCTGCCGTGTATAATTATATGTCACTGGATAACGTAATGTTGGTGTTGGAGTGCATGTGGGCTAGTAAACCTTTGCTGGAATGGATGGACTGTAACAAGACTATAAGAGCTGAGAGACCAACTTCTTCCCCTGTTGAAGTTTCCAAACTAAGGCTGGAGGTGCCCCTGCAGAGCACACTGCTCTGGCCAGAATACAAGTCATTACTGAATGGCAGGAGGAGTGTGAATTTTTATGGCCTGTGCTATGAAGGAAGCAAAACTAGAAGATCTAATAGTCCTTTCTGGGTTTCAAATCTATGAAAACATATGTGGTGTCATAAGGCCCTCCCTGCTAACAGCAAAGTCTTTTCCCTCTGGTTCAAATGCCAGCAATCAGTTGCTACTTGCTGGCTGTAATGCATTGTTTACCTGTCTCTAGAGGTATGCAACTGCTGTATTATTGTGCTTTGTTAATTTTCTTTTCTTTTCATACTGTCCCGTATTTTTTTCCTGAATTGTTTCTTTTATAGCTTTACTAAGTGCTGCCTCTTCTGGGAAATAACTGTGTTTGAGGCTCAGCCCTTCAAGGTGTTGAGAGCTCTGGACCTTCTCCAAGAAAGCTCTTAAGAGAATGGTCAGCTTTAGGTGTATAAGTAGTCTGGGCTAAGAAGCACCATGTTTTTAGATGGAGCCTCCAGAGCATAGCGTCCTCTTGACCAGAAATCAGATTTAAACATATATAATGTCATATACTTTGACACATCTATTAAAGGTTCCCTTAGAGCATCCCTGAAGTATTAAGAGATTCATGGAACCCTTGTTATTAACACAATATTGATTAGATATGACTCTGAAGTTGTCTAGGAGGGAAAAAAAAGAGACAAAACAAAAGGTCCTGTTAGATAATTCCATATTCAGTATTTTTCAGAATAGCTCAGACTTTGGGTGTTTATCTCCTTCTAGACATCCACAGAAATCCACATTCCAGCTGAGAGATAAAAAGATATAACAAGAACAAGAAGAGGGGAACAAAGAATGTTTGAAAAGAAACAGCAGAGCCTGGACTGATGCATTTGAGCAAGAGCTGATGTTAGGAATTTGAATGTAGAATAAGCAAAATAAAATGTCATCTCATGGTTTAAATACTGCCAGATGATTCAATATACTTTTCACAGCATTCTTTTACCATGTGATATTCTCTTATGTTTGTTGAAGTCAGGAAATGAGAAACTGCTTGAAAGGGAAAGGTTAGGCCTTGTGTCATCGTATAATATATGCCCACAAGCCTATTATATTAACAGAGCTGCTTAAGATAATTCCAAATGGAAGATGGAGTTCATTTCTACCACAGTATATTCTCACTGTGATCTGCTGACAGAAATCAGTGTATCATACACTTGTTAAATTAAGGTTCATGAGGAATAAAGCCGATGAGGAAATCGTATTTTTTTCTTGGGAAAGTTGATGTTTGAACAACAGTTTTTAGCTTAAATCAGGATGAAAAATCAAACTCTTGCAACTGTTCATTCCAGCCATCTATTAAAGTGTTGGTTTGAGTAAATCAAAACATTGTATGTCAATATTAGTAGGCTTTTCATTTAGATTCTCTCATTTATGGTTTTTGCTAGAATTAGTTTGAAGTTCCGAGTGATTATTTGAACCAAACATGAATTTTTACATTAAAAATGTTGAAATAGGGCATTTTGAGAATTTTTGAAATAGGCTTTGTAAATTATTAGTTTGTGAAAAAGGACTATTTGCAGCAGACATTTTTCTTTTCAAAGCACTGGCATTTCCTAAAAAAAAAGTATTTTGTCGAAAAAACTCTCAGCCACCCATAATGATGAAGTAAGCAATACATGTTTTAATTACCTTGCTGTTTACTTTCTCTGTAGTTTCCCAGACTTTAAGGAAACTATTAAAGCAAGGGCAGAGAGGATTGTCTGTTCTGCTCGGACTCATAAAACTCAAATATTGTGGTCTGGTCCGATGTCAGCCTCGTTCAGATGTTCCCCTGCCTGCCGTGTTAGAGGCTCTGTTCATGACCAGAGGCACATATGAGGCATTAACATATCAGTATCACACATAGTCTGCACTGTGTGCTGAAGGGGCTCAGAGGGGAAGAAAGGATCATTCACGAGCTGCATTTCTTCAATTCACATGCTTGACTGTCACTTTAGATGGGAAAATCCAGCGAAATTTGGTCAGTTCTGGTTCTGGTTGGTATAAAAAATTGTGGTTTGTTTTCATAAATCTTGTGATGCTTTCAGTTGCCTCTGGATCTAGCAACAATTCTGACCCCTATCTCTAAGTTAAAAAGGGTTGAGGGGTGCTGCCTCTTTCTTACTCCTTTGGCTTTAACATGTAATTCAATAATTAAATGTTTAACATGCAGTTTACGGGAAGATCTTTAAACGCACGCAAATGGTCTCTACCGTTAGCGAAGGCGAGGCGGAAAATAGCGGTGAATTGTAGGTGAAGGGCTTAATAGGATTTTAAAATCATCAGAGAGGCTGGCCTAACACAGGCAAGCATTTTGAGGCAATTCATTTTTTAGCCAATCCTGCCAGCATGTTCCTTCATTCACCTTGCTGCCTCCTCTGCGTCGCTATTGCTACAGCTGCCAAGGCTTGCGGCTGCTTTTCCTGCTCCCGCCAGCCCTTGGGGCACCCCACGCGGGCAGGCACCCCTGCCCTCTCCCGTCACCCTGCCTGGGCAGGGGGCTTGGGTCTTCACCATGGTGGGATGGAGAGTCCCCCTGCCCTTCTGGAAAGCTCCCTGTGCCACCCCCAGAGCCTGCAGAGGAGCTGGGCATGGGGAACTGCACTGGGTTCAACCCTTGGGATGTCGTTGGCTCTCTGTGTGCTACAGGACAGCCTGTTGAAACCTGCTGAATGCGGTCTGGTAAATAACCCTCAGAAAGACCTATACTTCAGTGTGTGCTTTACCTAGCAAAGTGTCTCTCCTTTCCCTGAGTATAACCCGTAAGCATTGGTACACAGAAAGCAAGCAGGTCAGGGTTGGGAATGGAGATTTTACCGGTCTGGACTCATCCATGTTTATTTTTTACCTCTTCTCTATTGCATTATTCACATCTATGCAAATGTTCTATTCTGTATTACTGCATTTATCACATCTTTTCTGTGATTTGGCAAGGATGTGTGGTGTACTTACACTTTGCACACAGATATGAAAGATGCTTTCTGTATGCTAACAGGACAAGCTAGCTCAGCTGCTTCAATGTGAAGGCCCATCCATAACTCAAGAAGACCAACACGAAGTGTTTCTAAGAGCATTTTAGTTCAGCACACTCCATTTTGTGTCTCAGAGGGACCTGGAAATGTGCAGTTACAGTCCTGCAACTCTTCCTTGACAGAATGATTTCTGCTAGTTGGGGCAGGACACATGGCTTTCTTGTTAGTCTTTGGCTCTCCTACAGGACTAGGACTTCTTCAGGCTTTACACAGCCTTCATACATTTAAATCTTCCAAAGGGGTGAAAGGAGGGGAGGAACTGTTGTAGACTGTGGTCACTTTTGTAACCTTCATTCCAAATACCACAGAAGATAGCAAGGTCCACAGTTTTTCTATGCTGAGGATTATAAATAATTCACTAAAAATTTTGGAAATAATCATAACCCATTGCATTTTCAAGAGATGACAGAAAAAGGAAGGGACTTTCAAAGGCGTGAAGTACGAGCTCATTTCCATGATCTTTTGACCAGAAAAGTAGAATGCATATGTGAAACTGTTGCATCCAGTCTGTCCTCTGTTGGCTGCCCACTGATTTATGCAAGCACATAAATTACTCAGTATCAAAGGACTGTATATTGTATGGCCTCAAGTCAGCAAGACAAACAAGTACATGCCTAATTTTAAGCAGATGAGTTGTTCCAAGAGAAATGGCTTTCGTGAAAAATTAGAATTAAGCATTTTCTACAAAGAACTGAAACATATACATTGCTTCCAGATGGGCCTCCTTACAGAATCCAAACATCCTGACATCTGAATATGCTGATGTACTGTACTCCATCCCAAACAGACCCAACACAGTTGGCTTTTCAGCAGAAATATGGAGTACCTAAGGTATGGTGGAACCATTATCTCTGGATGGAAGAAGCTCGACTTCCTCACAGGCTTCTGGAGTTTCTATTCTGGAGGGCAGCAAAGCGGCTCTGGGAACAGAATTTTTTCAGTTTTCCAAAGCAGTTGACTTCTGCAGAACCGTGTTTCAAAAAAAAAAAAAAGCCTTTTGAGTATTCCTGTCAAAGTCTTGTATTAAAATTTTGTTTCTCCTGTCAAAGGCAATAGTTCTTATGGTAGCAGGACACAAACATTGCCTTATAAATGGCATTGTGAAAATATGTAGACAACACCCTACTTTCCTCAAATCAGGCATGCTAAGGACAACAGCTGATGCCTTTCTAGCTTGGGGAGCAGGTGTTTGACCACCTACAAGCAGGATGTTTTCTCCTTGTATGAAAATCATGCAGCTTTACTCAGCGATGCCAAAGAATCAAGGCTATGCAGTAGTCCAAAAATTAAAATGCTGACAGTCTTCCTCTTATTGCATAACTTGGTCCAGTTCCATGGAAAAATACATCAAATTAATCAAAACAGCACAAAGAGTTTTGTCCCTGTATGTGCTGTTGAGGCTTTATGAAGCCACCTTTCTTGTTCTTCTGTTTGTTTATTTACTTTATGGCACCCTGCGAAAGTCTATATGGTGAATAATTAACTTGGGAAATCTTGGGAGCTTGGCATCTCTGAAAAAATGCAAATGCCTCTGAGCTTCCTCCCAACTTAATGGATTCTAAGGAAATTGTTGGAGTTGGTCCACTGACTGAACAACATTGGCCCAAGTCCTTAATTTTGAGTAACATAAAGATATTATTTGGCAAAAAAATGTGCTTTTAATGAAAGTTATTAAAAACTTACGACAAGAATATGGTAAATTAAATCTCCAGCCTCAATAAAACGGTAGGAACTGATAAGAAGAACTGCAGGAGAGCAGCAGGA
>NW_009647572.1:2493737-2690188 GCF_000708025.1 Charadrius vociferus | reverse complement strand
GTAATGAATAGAGGCAGGCTCCCAACAGCTGGAGCAAGAAAACATAAAACCATTAGTAGGTTAGCCTAAGGTGGGAATGGAAACTTGTTCCTCCATGGCACAGATTGACTGGGGCTTAGGAAAAGGAGTGATAGAGCTTCTTTCACATGTTTTCTGGCTAGGGCAGAAAGATATTCATGAAAGACCCTTAGCTTTTTATTTTTGGGAACTGAGAGAAGATCAAAATAGACCATATGCTCAGTGCAGACAGTACCGGTGTTTGATGAAATGACTGTAAACCTTTCAGAATTTGCTGAGGAAATTAGCAGGAAATGAAAAAAACCTCCTCCAGTTCTATTTTTACCTTTCATGCTATTGTATTATATTATATTATCCCGTTTTAGTACAAAGAAATCATGGCTCAAGTATTGAAAAAGGCAGTTCTTGAAATATCAAAGAAAAAAGCTTTCTCAAGAGCAGAAAACCTGAAGAATATTTCATACAGGTGCTGGTGCTCAGAGGAACTTTTTGTTTCGCTTAATTAAGTTTGTAAAGATCTCAGCCACTTTGTGTTTAAAATAACTTTTAACTTTCAGCATTGATAGCCAAAGTTCTCATTTGATGTAAGGCCAATCCAATGTTCCTTAAAAACAAGGGGTTTCTCCTTATCATTGTTAGCAATGTCTATCTGATATATTTTTGTTTGTATTTGCGTTGGTGCTTCAAAAGGTGTGCCACTGTTCTAGCAACCATGCAACTGAAAATAAGACAAAGCTAAGACTGCATGTATAAAGGAAAAAAAGTTTAGTTGCCTAAAATACTCTCCCCACCCCAACCACGAAGGAGACCCAGTGAACTGGTCTGACATGCGGCATCTGTGACTCAACACTGGCTCTGATTGAAATAAACACAGTTCTTCTAGAAGATGAGTCAGAGGAAAATGGCAGCTGGGAAGACTTTTCTCAAGGATAAGACTTGCATCTGCTCAGTGTGACACTTTTCTCCTGACTGCTATTTTGAATGGCCATCTGGTGCGAGTCTGTTCCAGCCACGTACACGTTCTGAGCAATTTCTCTGTCTACCTCCAGTACTCTGGAGGCAGAAGCTCCACGGGCCAGTGTAGATACGATCTGGGAAGCAAGCCTAACCATATTGCAGTTGAACATCACTGCATCTCCAAAGCAGCCAAGAGAACTGGCTGAAGAAGCAGTTTCCAAGACACCAGATGCTGTTGCAAAGCAGTCATGCAGAGCTCATTTTCTTTTCGAGAGCTTGTTTCCACCCTCCTGCGATAGGTAGGCAGAGAGAGAGGGATGACCAAAGTAAGTTCAACTCTGCTCTATGAGAAATGCACGTACTGTGTTTTGCCCTTCAAAAATAAGATGTCTCTTGTTCCTGACAAACATGCAAGCTGTCTCCACATTTTGATGTTTGTGTCCCCTCCTCTCCTGAAGTCATTGCAGGAAAGAGGTGCCGAAAGTTGTTAATTCTTGTAATGTGACTTTCTAGCAATACATTTTTAGCTTCAGAGCAGGAGATTCCCTGTTTCAAAGCTGCCCTTGTATCATGATTCCCTCCTAGTCTCCTAGTGTCTCCTCTCCTTTTTTAGTTCACCGTTTCTTTCATCACTCTCTCTCCTGTCTCCACCCTAAAGCCTCCTGTTTGTTGTATTTCCTTTAAGTAGTATCTTGGAACACTACAACACAATATACATTACACCACTATTCTTGAGGATCTTTGTGGATGTGTAACAGGCTTGTATATCTTCCCAGCTATTTTTTTAAAATCCATCCTCATCAAACTAGGGAGTAGCTGCTACTGATGTATAATCTGTTCTTCATCTTCTTCCTAATACTGCACCCAAATTCTTTGGCAGCTTGCAAACACTTAGTGCTTGTTTTGGAATGTCTTTGATCACCGAGTTGGGGCCAGGACATGACATTCACAGCTAAGCTGTACCTTCTGCACTTGCCTTTTCTGCATCCACAGTGATGATTTTTATCAGTCTTTACGTTCGGTCTGGTTGCATTGCCCTGAAGCTGTTGATCAGAAAACCTCAGTTCCCTAATATCCAGCAGCACCCATAGATAGTAATCACTTCTGATGGGGGACAAGAGGATATTATTAAATGAAAGTCTCCAAGTGCTTCTCGGTATTGCACAATAGATTGCAATCCATGATTTCAGAGCTTATAGGTACAAAATCTTCTTGGAGCAATAGCCTCAGCTGTGCACTCTGGCCTGGTCAGTCTATGTGGCATCAGAAACGCAGTAGCCCAAGCTACAGGCTGAATGGAGAATGGGCAGTTAAATGTCTGTTTTGCCGTTACTGATTCCTCTGCCAGCTTCATTGAACAGGTTTAATTCTGTATTACTCAGAAGAATTATGTATGCATAAAATGAGTTTCTGTGGTTTGGGAATTGATTCCCTGGTTTCTTAAAAATCTTCTTAATCAGATACACATTTCTCACATTATTCTAAATTTCGTTAACCCCATTAAAATGAGGTTAAAGCTGACTTATTTCAAATTTTATTAACATCTAAGAAAAAAAGCTGTCTTACAATTTTTACAATCAAGAACTGCTTAATACTGAACTAGGTGAAAGAGTTAATTATGCATAAGCTATTTTTAAAAAATATTATGCTTCAGCTTCCTTTAAATAGTTTTTTCAATGTGAAATTAATACATAAATTCCATATGCCTTTATGATAATAATTTTTCTTTTCCCACTAAACTATGGGAAATTATTTATTTCTTTTCTGCTGTAGCATCCTTTTTTCCATTTTGTGTGTAGCATTTCCAAATAAATATAGCAGAGCAATCAGTGGGTCTTTAGAAAATACACAAAGGACTAAAACAAACACATCAATGAACCGTAGGCCTGTTGGTCTATTTCCTGCTCCACACGATATTTTTAGCACTCATCAAGCTTTCAAAAGTTAATTGGAAGTCCTAAGTATTTCCCTAATTTTGGATTTCATTCTCCTGATGCAATGAGAAACGAAACACTGAGAAACAGAAACTCCACTTGGCTTAGCACAGTAGGTTATACAAAGGCATGTATTTAAGTAGGTGAACCCTCAACCTCAATGTATTTAAAATCAGTTTTCTTTAAATGTAATTGCAAACTAGAAACTAAACAGATGCAAACACATGCAGTACAAGATGCAGCAGTTCCGTGAGTGAAACTAAACAGATGCAAACACATGCAGTTGTTGACTGCATGAAGACTGTTGACTCCCTGTTCGGCTGTTGGTGGCATTCAGACCTGCACCTGATGGCATTGTATCCTTAAGCTATTAAACAGCAGTATCAGACCCCATTAGCTGGGTACGCAGCGCTGGAGCCTGCAGAACCTCAGGGTTCTTGAGCCTGGTCTGAAATTCAGGGGTGCTGTGCTCCTCTGCTCCTATCCAAACCCTGTTCTCCTGTTCCTGACCTCTCCCTTGTTCCCTCCACCACTTCCCCTTTCCTTCCAGCACTCCTCGCAAGCCCTTCTGATACGCAGCAGCTTCTTCCTTCTCTTTCAGGGAGCTGGAAGCCATCAGGAAATTAGTGGGAGAGTTTCCTTGCATGTGGTTTTAGTCACTGGGTCACGCATCCTGGAGTGCCTGCAGGAGGAACTGCAGGGGAACAAATTCTTGTGCCTTTCCGCCCCATGATGGAGCACGCTAAACAGACAGAGGTTCTTGGGGAAATGCGGATGCCAACCTCTAACACATGATCTATTACCAGGGGGAAACTGAGAATTTTCATAATTTTATATTTTAAACAATTTTGGGCAAATTTCCCAAGGAATAACTAAAGGCAAATTCTTAATGCCAGGATCTTATACCCACAGCCCTGACATATTTCAGATCCCAGACCCAAATCAGTAAGACATTGGAACTTCTCCAGTAAATAAAGTTATTTTTAACATGGGTAAAACAACATTATCTCCTTAGTGTCATTCTGAAAAATGGGTGAACCCTTTCAATTGAAACTTTCAAATAAAATTCAGCCTGTGGCAAATGTTTTTAGGCTCTGTTCTAATAATTAAAGTTGAGCAAAATGATAAGGATTTAAAACCTGGCATCTTAAAATTTCAAGAGTTGGACATTTTTAGTTACAGGCATTTTTACCTGAATTCGTTGTAGCTACATCTTTTGCTCTTGGTTTTAGAATGATAATCATCCTGTCAAAACTTCTTGATATAAAGAAGGAAAAGGGTGCTCGTACAGTAAACTAAATGGCACAGTTATTATTTTACAGTGTTTTCACCTTTTCTCCTAGCCGATCTTCCCCAGCAGGTTAATTCAGAGTACCTACTTAAAGTAGCCTTCAACTACTGAGTTACAAGTAATTCCTATGCTTCTGCTTGATACTCCATAGTTGTGGGTTAACCCATCCCAACCAGACACAGTACATCTGTAAATTGGAGATGCCTGAAGAAGCTTAGGAGATTTTAAATAATAATTTATTCAGGTTGCTGAGAGTTTAAAACTGCATGATCCTGCAGAATTGTATGGCTGCATTCCCCATTTTATTCTTGGAAGGCAGCACAGGAATGAGAGTAGTAGAATTAACTGTCCTCTAAAGATTAAAAATTACATTGATCTGAAATATTTGCCATGTGACAAAGGTGACCTCAGTTATTGGCTAACAGGACACCAGCAAGGTTGAAAACTAAAAGCAGGAACAAGCTGTAAGCAGCATGTGAATTTATAAGAATGTTACCCAGTATGAATCTCTCAAGCAGATGGGTGAGAGGTTTACTTCACCATCAGAGAGCACCAATGGAGAGAACAACGCCAAAAGCAACTCAGCTTTACTACAAAATCTTGCCAGAAATGTTTGAATCAGACTGAGTTTGTACTAAAGTACTGGTGAGATATCTGTCTGTAGTTTCTAGTTACTAATGGTGCTTAGTCACATTTTTTTGCACAATTTTACTTAACAGACTTCAAAACCAGCAAAGTGATTTTTCCCCACCCTATGAATTCCTGCATTGATCATATTTTCACACTTTGCCGTTTTGAACAAGTAGTGCACAGCAGCTACCACTTGCCTTAAATTTGATCAGCTGTCAGAGAGTCTTTGACAACATGAACAGAGAGACTACATGTGACACACACTGGAAATTTATAGATTACTGTGCAAAGCTGTCTGAATTTTGATGGATTTTTGCTAAGAAGGAAAATGTGTTCTCTTCTATCCTTCTACTCCCTCTGTTTCCTCCCCACTGTCCTGATGTCTCCATCTCTGCAGCTGCTAGTAGGAATTAATTGAACCTCTCACCCTGGAGTGTGTAGTGGTACAGTGATTTTGCTAATGTTAGTCACTGCCTGAGAACTGCAAAAGATGTTTGCAGGGAATCATTGAGAACAATCAGGTTGCACAACCTGCAAGCCAAAATCAAGAACTGTGGAGGTTCCTACTCAAGTCTTCATGATCTGGGTAATCCCAGATAACCTCACCTGGTGAATTTCTTACAGGCTGGTATTCTTCCCAAGTCTTGGCATTTTATCTGTAAGACAGTGAATTGATCGAATCATGAAACTGTCAGCTTTCAGATGCTTCTGTCCTGTCCAAGTCCAGCATAACTGGCACCAGCACAAAGTTTGGTATCTTTAGTGGCAACGTGCTAAGCAGTGCATTTTTAGCTATGGAGAGCAATATATCTATCCAATGGATGACAGACAAGTTTTTGACATGAATGAGTGCTTCAGATAATAAGAATGAAATGGCCAAAAATCTCGAAATCCTGATGTATCTGCCTTTGCATGGATTGTGCCAAAGGGGCTTACCCTGGCCAGCTGGTGTTTTGATGACCCTGAAATCTACAGAAAGAGAGACCAGTTTAGGAACGCCTATCATGTTATGATTTTACTGAAGCAGCAAATATGCAGGTCAATAACTTCAAGGAGCTCACCTAATGCTGTTGGTATTGTCTGATGTGGGTTACATTGGCCACCAACAGGAAAGAAGATCACCATTACAGCTTTATGGATTGAAATTATGAAACTTTTCTAAATTGCGCTAAGTTTTGTGTTGTATTTTGTTCAGAGCCCAAAAGAATATATTTGCTGTCATATTGGCGTCAAGCTTAGTAATTCTCAATAATATGTTGGTCCTGATAGTTAACACGATAACAAATCTTATCATCAATACATACTCCTTTTGACAATAAATCTCCAAAGAGAAGAAATGTGATTCTTCATGAAAATACCCCACCAAATTAAGGAAGGAAAATAAGAAAGGAAACCTACCAGCTCTTACTAATGAAAATAGAGCACCTAAAAATGACATCATGAAGTTAAGAAAGTGTATGCCCATCAACTAATTAATAATCTATGGGTCAACCCAAAATTTCTCTTTGCAAAAAGAACCACTGGACAGTTTTCTAAGTGTGGAGTAGCGTTTTCTAAATGTGGAGTAGCATTTTCTAAATGTGCATTCATTTTTCCTGACTTCTAGCCTTTGGAGGAAGAGTACAATAAATTTTTGTTTTACACAGTCACATGTCGGTAACTTAACCTTCAAAGATGAGATTGAGAGTACATCAATTACAGTGTGATACACAGCACAAGTAATCAATTTGGTTTGAAAACAGAATGCTCTTTGCATTTTGAAAATAAAGAATTTCCATGTGGTTGTTTCTCAAAGATAAAAAATACAAGCACTGTTTTTAGAATATCAAGAAACAGCAATAATGATGCATATTCATTCTATTTTGCAAGTTTATCTGTATGTTCTCCAATATAATTGATGACTGTATTGTCATGCCAAACTATCAGATTATACTCAATACCTCATGGCAACAAGTTTAACATGTTACATCTTATTCTTCAATTTTATATGTAAACAGATGTTGTGCTTTGATTTGGCATCAAAATTCCTCATCAACAGTTTCCTTTTTTAAAATTTGCTAGTGGGGATTACATTTTCCATCGTGTTTGAAGATGAGAATTAAACTGTTTGACTCGTATACTGTATTTTTTACAGTACACTGTGAGGCTGATGCATTGCAAGAAATACTGTTGCTAGATAATTGTCAATGTATCATTTTATTAGTGAATATTAGCTGCTTTTTACAGTAAATATGTGGTTAGAAAAATGTAAACCTTGTGCCAAGAACAGATATGTGAACCGTATTAACTCCTAAGCCAAGCGTTTAATAACTAGCATAAAAGCTTAAACTGATTTTTAAGTAGTTTTTACACATATAATAAAAATTCAATTCTTCAGTTGTTTAGATGAGAATGACAGGAAGTATCCACAAATCTCAGTCTTCTATGTAAAAAATAGAAAACCTCCCTAAAGTATTTAAACAAACGTATAGCATGCAACAACTGCTCAAGTAAGCAGTCCAAAAGCAAGTAGCAGGGAAAAGCAGAAGCCCTGTGTAACACAGCACATAGATTATTGAACATGAGTGATATGCAAGGCTAAAACATTTTTCTTCTGACCGCAAAGGAGGCAAAATAATACAATACATTCTTAACAAGAACAAGTGAATGAGATCAAAGTGCCTTTTGTTAACATTTCTGGCAGATTCAGTATTTGGCAGCCATTGTGTCAGTGTTAAAACTAATCTGTAAGAACAAGGAGGGATCACATTCGTTTGCAGAGACCTCCCATCCTGAGAGCTGTTCGGGCTCCACCTCGCACTAACAGGACTCTGCTCTGGTGGGCCTGGCGTAGTTCCAGTTTGCTACATGAATCTCAGTCAGTTCAAACTGGGGCTGCCTGTAAAGTTAATACAGTTATTTACACTGAATGAGCAAGTATAAGCAGCAGCACAAAGTAAAGCGCTATCTTCTAAACATACCCTCAGAGAGCGGTGGAGAGCCGTGGTGGGATAGAAAGCAGTGGGACAGCTCAGGAGACCTCCACCCACGGTCTGCTCCAGAGGGGAGGCAAAAGTAGATTTTCCTGCACGCAGCATTTCTCTCTAAGCTTCTGCAGAAAGCATTGCTGAGATCAGAGTTCATCTTTCCTATAAATAACAGGCATATCAGCAGAAGTGTGTCTGCAACCAGGTCTGTAAAATCAAGGCAAAGATGCCAGAGAGCTTTGCTGCTTGCATGCCTGCTTTCTGCTGTTGTCACTGCCCCTTCCCCACCAGCAGCATGGTGGGAGGTTTAGTTTTATAGCACTGAGTGACAGATTTAAAAATACCCCTGCCATGTAAACACATTTTCTGCCCAGCTATCTGCACGGTTCTCATACTGCACCTGCCTTGACCCTTTCCCAGGTCTTTCCACAAGATCCCTCAGACTCCCAGTGCCTCAGGCTCAGGGTCTGCAGATGTTGCTCCTCTGTGAGTCACCTCTAGCCATGCACTTTCTCTTCCACCTGGAGTGTCACAGGGCTCAGAACTTTTCTTGGTGGGCCAAATCACTCTGGCTTCAAATCTTACATTTGAAATACAATAACCTATGGTGGGCCAAGAGCTCTGAGGTGGCCCCACCAAGTGGCCAATAACACCTGGTGGAGGTCCCACATGTTGGCTTTGCCTTGCTCTTATTCCTGGCCTGCAGTACCTCACTGGCTCTGACTTTTCCAACATTCAGGCGCACTTGGCTGAAATTCCCTTCACTTAGGTGAAGCAACACCTTTGCTGAGCTGGAACACTATCATCTCATCCAGCATGAGAAAGCCAGAACTGTCTTTAACAGCGCAATCAGCCACGCTCTTGCATAGCACTGGTCCCGGGCTCAGCTGGGACTTCCCCCTGAATGGAAGTCCTTCATTTAGATTTGCTCCTATGTTGTCCATAAACACCTCAGGTCCTGCAGACGCAGCTCCTACCACCATAAGCATACAACCTTCTCCTGCCCCACCATCTGTCCTTCTCTTGGATGCCAATTAAAACCAAAGTTTCCTTTGGGAGAAGGGAGGGATCCCTACACTGTGAGTAGGAAGTTGGAGTCACACTGGGAGAGAGGGATTGACAAAGGCAACCCTTAAAAGTCAGAAGGAGAAGTTCCTGCCCCTCTGCAAGTGAAGGGAACAGAGACCACTTTCATTTCCCTGTGCTCATAGTCCCAGCACCTGTGGGTGAATCCAGACTGTCCGTGACATGACTGCACAACAGAGCCAAGAGGATGGTGAATGTGATCCAGTGTAAACAAGGAAGAGGGAAAGGAGGCTGGCAGCCTTCAAAGAGGTGCTGCAAACTGCCAGAGTGCAGGAGCAGGAGGAGCGAGGCAGCCAAACGTGGCATGCCGCCAAGCACCGCTGGGTCCCTGAAGCCAGCCAGCTCTGTGGCCAGGCCAGGAGGGACAAGAGGTGAACACTGAGAGAGCCGGTACGGGCAGCTGCGAGCAGCCAGTGGCTATTTGCAGCCTCTTTGGATTATATTCTACATGGACATCTCTCCGACTGTTTTGCGTGTGCTGGCCAGGTGCCCTCCAGCCAGCCGCCTGGTGATCTGACTGCAGGAGACAAGGAGCACTTTATGGCCAAGCACAGATCTGCTGAGCCTGGAGACCTCACAGCAATGCTGGCTACCTCCCCTCATTCTCATGGCTGAAATCTCTGTAAATTGCTGTACACGCTTGTTCCCAGCACAGAGATGAATTCTCAGCTTTTTTTTTTTTTCCCCCCCTTGCAAATTTCCTTCATTCACCAGGTTTAAGTTTCCACTGATGCTTCTGGGGGAAACACTGCATTAGCTCCTTTAAGCCTGGGATGCCAGAGGAAAGGAGCCCTCATGGTACAGTGGGGGAATAAAGGAAATACTGGTCTTTGGGCAGAGCTGTTGTGGACTGTGGACCTTGGCTGCAGCGGTGAGAGAAAGTTGCAGAAAGCAGGACTGGAACCAAGAGAGGACACAGTGGCCGTTTGTTACTTTCATGGAAAGCAGAAATTTCACTGCACAGCTAGCCACAAGTAGAGATTTTGTGGAGAATGTTCTGCCAGTTGTCCCTCATGGCGTTCTCCTTCCAAGTCTCACAGGGAAGTGAGAAAGACATGCAGGGAATGGTGGCAGCTGTAATTTCAGCAAGGCTTCATTTCATGTTCTGCCTCCATCTGCTCTCCCTTGCTGTTGAAAGTGCTGTGCAGGACATGTACCAGACAAGAAGATCTTGGTGTGGAACTCAGACTGTACCATGTCAGTCCAGTCCCTCCTCAAGGACAGCTGAGCGCCTGCTCCTCTGCTATCCAGCAAATGCTCAGGTGATAGTGGAGAAGATCCCGGCCATGGCTGAGACAGCTAGCGAGGGTTCCTCACCTGCAGGAGGCCAGGAGGATAAACAGCCCTAAATAGCAAAAGAAGAACAATGAATTCATGATGTCTACACAATTTGCCTGCTGGACTATTTCCATGGCTGTTACCAAGCAAGAACTGCCAAGGCAGATCAGCCAGAAATGTCAGCAGTAAAGCATTCATGGTGAACCACAGAGGCCTGCAGCACAATAGAAATAGGAAAAAATGCCTCTTATTGACAAAAAGTAAGATGAGCTTAGAGACATTGGTCCATAGACGGCTGTAAAAGAAATTGCAAGGAAAAGTACTCTGACCTCTTCTCTGTGTGTCACAAATGAAAATAAAATGGGGCAAGGACCTTCCAAGTGGCAAATCTCAACTCTTTCTCCACATAATGACTCTCTCATGTCAGCCTTGGCAACCAAAAATATACGGCAGGAATATTGCCTTTCATTTCCTGCTGTTAACCTTCATGGCTGTCACTCCCGAAGCTGGAGCATGGTCCTCTGCACCTGTTTCATTCTTTTTATAGTGGTAGCACTGAAAAGGAGCCAGTCCCTTTGGGGGGATAACTCACTGTTATCACCAGAAAAAAAATAGTTGGCGAAAACGAGCCCTTGTTGCTAAGCGTCATCATTCAAACCTTCTGAGAGCACTCCTGTGTGCGTGTAGTCTCAAATGGTCAGCTGAGATATTCTCACCAGGGTTAGTTAAGTTACATATGGAGAGGATGAATAATTTGCTTTTAAAATGTCAGAGTCCCTGGTGATTAACAGATGTGATCTGTTGCAGTGCTTTGGTACCAGAGGAGTTTGGGACAGTTGGAGCTTAAATTTAGTGATGATGCAGAGGCATGGAAATCTGAAATGTCATGGAGATGATTCCGTGTTTTGAACAATGTGCTGATCTCAGTGATGGCATTCCCTTTTTCTGCTCCACAGAGAGGATGGCACATGATATGGGATATGGAGGGATGGCTTAGGGGAAAATCACAAAGTCTGTCCTTTTAACACATGAAAGAACTAAGAGCCTATCTCTTGGTAGTGTGGGACCACTACTGAGGTATACAGAACGGAACATCTGCTTGGGCCACAGCCAGCTAAAGGAGCTTTACTGCAGAGGACAAAGATACTGGGTCTTCAAAGATAAGATTTGTGCCCTTTGGGACTGATTTCCAGGTGTATGAACACCCAATTCAGAAGAGACCAAGTCCTCATAAACTGGTCTTGTGCTGGGTTATGCAGGATCTGAATTAGGCTACCAGCATGGCTTAATGCCCAGCTGGGAAATTGTGGCTACAGGGCCCTGCCTGTGACCTTGCTGAGAGCCATGAGCACTGCTTATAATCAGGGTTCACCAAAAAGGATGACACTGGGGTTTCATTTATCAGACAAATGCATTTAGCCCTCGAGCAGGCAAGTTGCCCATAATAAACATCAGCAGATGTGATTCTGGTGATTCTGCCCCTCTACTTTGCTCTGGTGAGACCCCACCTGGAAAATTGCATTCAGCTGTGGAGTCCTCAACATAAGAAGGACATGGACCTCTTGGAGCAGGTCCAAAAGAGGGCCACGAAGATGATCAGAGGGCTGGAGCTCCTCTCCTACAAAAACAGGCTGAGAAAGTTGGGGTTGTTCAGCCTGGAGAAGAGAAGATTCTGGGGAGACCTTATAGCAGCCTTCCAGTATCTGAAGGGTGCCTACAAGAAAGCTGGAGAGGGACTTTTTACAAGGGCATGTAGTGATAGGATGAAAGAGAACGGCATCAAACTGGAAGAGGGTAGATTTAGATTAGATATTAGGAAGAAAATTTTCACTGTAAGGGTGGTGGGGCACTGGAACAAATTGCTCAGGGAAGTTGTGGAGGCCACACCCCTTGAGTTGTTCAAGGCCAGGCGGGATGGGGCTTTGAGCAACCTGGTCTAGTGGGAGGTGTCCCTGCCCATGGCAGGGGGGTTGGAACTAGGTGATCTTTAAGGTCCCTTCCAACCTAAACCATTCTATGATTCTATGAATTTCAGTGCAAGGTGATGCTGGATAAAATCAGACATAACCCAAGCTCTGATTATATCCCAAATCAGAGGCTGTGAGTCTGAAGCAAAGCATCCTTGAGCTGAAAAATAATGGCCTTGAAAGTCTTTAAGTAGCATGCAGGATACTTTTGCAATCTTCTGTGCTTCTTCCTTTTGATGTGTATAGAAGGGCTAAAATATTACATGGAAATTTGATAGTCCTGAGAGTGTTTTGTTTTTTTTTTTTTTTTAACTGACTGGAAATGCTTAAATGCTTGGGTTTTGAAGGACCAGTTTCTCCCAGCCCCAGAGGCTGTCACAATTAAGATAAGGTTCAGGCAAGCCTCCATGCTTGTATCTCCTTTGCCAAATTGACTGCTGGAACCTTTGCTCACATTCCTGCAGTTTCCTACTGAAACTCATCTTTCCACATATGCTCTCTTCATCCATGTCTGCTCTAGGAGCCCATTGTAACCTCACCTTAGTTCAAGTATACTGATTTTCTCTCTTTTTTCAGTCAGAGACGTAGTTGCTGGCCATTTGAGCAAAATGACTTGTTGCTGAAAATTGCTAGTAGAGGTTTCTCCCCATTACCTCAACTGGTATCAGAAATAATAGATCCATCAGCCCCTATGGTAGACGTTCTGTCTTATTCAATCCCTTGGCATGTTCAATACTCTTACAAGAAATAAGTCTCCATGAATAAGACTGTAAATGGTTTTTGTCTGGTTACCATCAATTTAATCATTTTCACTGCTAATTGAAGAAAGAAAGGTGAGTCACAGGAATCTGCTACTGATGGGCAATAGGTAATTTCTCAGAGTAAGGTGAGGTAGTAGAAGATGACGGATTGCTGGGTGATACAGGTGGTCCTGCTGTGCAGTATGAGATAAAAAATGGGTCTGGCTGAGTGGTAAGCACTTGGGAGAAGCAGAGAGAAAATAATTTTGGTTGAGGAAGATTGAAATATTACAGAGGTAAAAGGCTTTAAAATTCACTTTTTTACTTCGTAATTCCAAGCATCTCATGCAGTCATCAGTGGTGCCACAGATGATTTCAGCTAAACAGGCAGAAAGGGTGTTCAGGAGAGAATAACAAATAACAAAATGGTCCGACTTGTGAATTCAAGCACAGATTATATTATTTATCCATGATCAGAACTCAGAATTTTTCTGGAAAGGACAGAATAAATTTGGCAAATCCTGTTAGGGACAGGAAGCATTATTTGAAATAAAAAGAACTTTTGGAACTGATTTAGCTGCTAATAATCAATACCAAATACAGTGCAAACAAAAACTGTTGAAGAGAAAGAATTCATGTAATCTGTATTCACCTCATTTGCAGTCCCTGAAAAGAAAGATTACTGACAGCACTTCTACCTTCCTAACAGGCCTTCATACAAGGGTTTTGGTGCCCAGCTTATCTACATAAAATAGCTTTATTTTTAGATGTATTGGATAAGTGTTGTCAAGGAGAGCTTTTGATGCTCAGTATCTCTGAAAATCAAGAAAACTTGAGTTGGTGCATGCTTATGATTTTCAAGCCTGCAGTAAGGCTCATAACTGGGGAAAGGCAATGCAGCCAACCTCCATGATTTTAAACGTGACTCTTTAAATGTGACATTTTTTTTGCTCTTTAAGCACCACTTTGTGGTACTTCTCTCAAGCAGAAGAGTGTCTCAGCTTTGTTTTTAACTTTTTTTGGAGAAAGTTCTTCGTGTGGTTGGAAAGAAAAATCTCAAAAATGTGACCCCTAATGTTTCAGAAGGCAGACTACATATAAGAAGACTTAAAATGATTATTTTTCTAATCTTATTATTTCAAGGTCAGTATCATAATATGGTGATCATGAAACAAATTAAGGAAGTCTGGAGTTGACACTAAATAAAACATTAACCATAGTTACATCAAAAATTGTTATCCAAAACAAGCCAATAAATTATACTACTAAAATGTAAGTACATTCTGCCTTTCAAGAATATGTAACCTAAATTGGACTCTATTTACAATAAAGAAATAAACAGTGAAGCCACAGAAAATCCCATTGCTCGCTTTCTTTTTTTTTGGTGTAAAGTGAGGAAACAGATCACCCAAGAAGTAGATAAATTGCAATAGATAATACGTGAAGAGAGCATTTTTTTACAATCATCTCTTATAGTTTCAGACTTCCTTACTTGTTAACTGTTTCAAAGTAAATTTGTTGTTGTTGTAAAGTGCTCAGATCAATGAATAAGGTAGGTGTGATCTTAAGCAAAATGAAAAAAGTAGATAAAAAATAACAGAAATTGATTTGAGTAACTGCAGCTGCAAAAGCAACATGTAGAGGAGGGAGACTTTCCGTTCTTTAAATGTGAATTAATTGTATCCCAGAGAAGGAAAGAGAAAGATGGAAATCTGCGGCTGGAAAAGGTACGAAAGGGATTTTGACTTTGAAGTATGGATGAATTAACTCTAGAATTGTATCCTTGCAAATGAGGATAGCATAAGTGGTGGAAAGCAGAAAAATGAGGAGTCGTGTCATTTTGAACATGTTACTCCAAGTTAGGCTCAGATGTCTGGGAATTAGTGAAGGCAACTCTTCCTGAAAGGAACAACATTTTGGATGAATAAAGTGAGAATTTATTTAAAAAACCCCTTATAAAGCAACGTTTTCTCCCATTTGATGCCGAAGGAGTTGGAATTCTTGAAGCAATCTTGGTTCATTACCTACACATAGAATTAGCACATTAGATGTCAGAAATTACATCAACGCTAGTAAATTAAACATGCCCAGTAGTGCTCTCATGCATGTAGGCGAGCTGGCCAGGAGCTGCCCTGCCTGTGCTATGAGACTCCTCAGCTGCCAAACTGGGGTGACCATGCACAAGCTTCCTTCCAGGAACCAGCCTTGGAAAATTTTGTTGCCAAAACTGTGCCTGGGAACTGCCTGACAGAGTGAGACAGCTGAAAATATGCCAGGGAGGAATATTAGCCATTCAGCAGTGTGACAGTAGTGTTCCAGCTCCCAGGCACGGTTAAATTTGCTTGTCTGTACATACTCAGGTTGCCCAAAGGCTACATTCAGAAGCCCAATGCAAGCACCCAAATGGCTTTAGGCATTTGTGAGAGAGCAATTCAGACAGCCTTCTCTCCAGAGCAGTACGTCTTCTGGCTCTATATTCAGCCAAAGGGGGGAAAAAATGCACTGTGTGCACTGCCCCATTTCAGTGCTTCCTCCACCCCAGGAGCCAGAGAGGAGCCCCTGAGAACAGGCTGCCTAAATCTCTCATCACCCTCTTAATGGGAGATGTCACACCGGGTACCTAACTCCATGCACGGCAGGCTGCCTTGGCGGTAACCTGCAATAACTGCGGTGCCCCCCAGCACTGATGCGGCATGGGAGCCTCATTAGGCAGCAGCAATATGCTTCGGGTAGAAGTCCTCCTTTCGTACTTCTGTAACTTTATTTATTTCCTTCTGAAAAAGAGAAATTGCCCCCTTTCTTATTCAGATTTTTCATGCTTTTTTTGGCTATTGAAGTAAAAAAAGGACCGCATGAGGCTATTCTGTGATTAAATAATTGCTTAGATATGTATCCCATTTATTTCCAACATACAAAAATGCAGACTGAAGGATGCTATGCTCAGCAGAAGGTTATTTTCCTCCAACGACTACTGGCTACTTTGGAGGCAAGAGGTCAGGCACTTGATTAGATGAATTACAACTTAAAGTCCCCTAGTATAAACTATGTCATGCCCCAGGCTTCTCAAAACAAGGCATTCTATTTTAACTCATAATGGGTAGCTGGATTCAGTAAATGGCCTAATCACAGCAACATAAATATTTATGGGAGAATTTTTCTAATTAAGGTATGAGCTTGTTTAGATGTTATCAGTTAGAAAGGGCTTTCCCAACAAGAAAATGGCTGTTAGGAGACATTAGGAAATGGTTAAACTCCAAGGGATTAAAAGGTCATTGAAGTGGCAACATGCAGAGTCTATTATGGTTGAAATTTAGCTTACATTCATGTCTTATATGTCACCTACATCTGGAATTAAAAGACCATCTTCCATGCAGAAAAACAAAAAGGTAATTTTTATTTATTCTTTGAAAAATAAAGTAACATTACAAAAGATTGCCTAAGCTATGTATTTATGATCATTTCAGAAAATAAATGCTGTCAAAAGAAACATGCTTTTTAATTCTTGCTTCGTGCTTTGATCCATGAAAAGCTGTATTTACCTCAGCGAAGTAAAGATCTGCTAACGACTGAAGATCTAAGAATCTTTCCCCGTTATCTCAGCTACGCAGTGACTTTAGACTTAGAAAAATTATGTCTAACACAGTTGTCTTTAATGCTGTTGTTCTTTGCTGATGTTGTGAGTGCTGATGGTGTAAACATGGATAATAAATTCAGGGTAAGTGACATTTTGGTAACTGTGTTTTTCAGGTCTCCTACTACAAGCACCAACTAACAATATATAGATCACATTCAGAGCATTTTTATGCCAGCATAAATCTTAAGTAATTTCCGTGCCTTCAAGAAAATTGCTCTAGGTTTACTCTGGTATAAGTATCAGTAGAATTCATCCCTTAAAGTAAAATTTGTAAGTTGTCTTACAGGGAAGGAGCTGTATAAAATTGGCTATGTGAAGTACAGGCAGATCTATTCCCTGGGGGAAAAAGTATGTAATCTCTGTGGGACTTCATTACTCTGCTAAGAACTGTGTGTGTGTCTGCCATATGGTATTTCACTCTGAAGGTATAACTCAAAAGGAAAACTCAGAAAAAGAAAAGAGAATGTTCTACAAATCTTCTGCCTTTGAGAAAAATCTATGTATTTAAAAACATTTCAGTGAGAATGTATAAAGTATAGGAATCTAAATGGCATCAACAAGGTTATTAATTACCTCTGTCTACCTTTTTAAAGTCAGTATCTGCAAGAAATTTCAAGACCAGGCACAAGGAGTTAAATATTACTGCTTTCCTGAAATAATGAAGTCAGTACTGTTTGGTAGTGGATATCAGCCGCAACCAAACTAGGCATAAAACTATAGTTTCATATGAAGGCTGATTTGGTCATTTAGAATGTCATCCTGGCCAAAAACATGAAGAATACCTCCTAAATGTCACAGCTGTAACCTTGATAAATACATCTACACAGCTGAGACTGCAGGAACCACTGCTGCAAACCATAAAAAGGCGTGTTCAGAAGGTGGTGGCATTCAATTGTTGAACAAGTCAGATTCAAGGCTTTATCCTCCTTTAACTAACCCATTACGGGTGAACACTCCCCTCCTATACACAAGTGCAGTGACTTAGAGGACTGAAGGTGGCAGTTCAAATGGCACAGACCATTGCAAATGCTCCATGGCAAAGAAGAATATTTGGAGGAAAGCAGCATGGTATGGGATGGTGTGGATCTGTTTGATTGAGAAAGGTCTGAACCTGGCAGAATAATAAAATGTAAGGAAGCCAAAAGTAGCTGTTTTGAGGGCCTGGGAGTTTGGGGAGCTTGTTGGATGCTGTCCAAGCCCTGGTGGCCTCGGTCACAGGAACCTGTGTGATGCTCGTGCTCACACTGTGGCTCCACAGCCATTAGTTGGAGGCCTATGTGCTGACTGATCTCCCAGAAGTACAAATTTGATCTGGCTCAAGAAAGAGCACATGATTACATTTCTGTCAAATTAGCCAGAACACACCATACAGAGCTTACACAGAGTTTATGTTGGCTTTATACCAGCTGGGGGAGGATGGAGATGACATTCAGTACAGCTTAAGTTAGAGTGATGTGGACCGACAATACCTGGTTTGAGCTAAGGTCTGCTTGATACAGATAATCCATTAGCATTTCTGGATGGATTTCAGCGGGTGGTATTATGTCCGAATAAAGTGTTTTGTCTTACGGTTGCAGCATTTCTGATGCAGTAGTAGGAGTTTCAAAGGGTGGATGTACTTCCTTGTTGAACTGCAGTTTCAGTTTCATAGCTGCTCTCCCACAGAGAAGAAATTATTTATGGATAATTTTCTTTCCTCTTTCTGAAGGATAGCCCTTCTATGGGTAGAGTGGTAGCCGATCATCTATGCTGAAAAATACTATTGAGATACCAAAGGTGAATTGAAGCTGGGGCTCCTATGGCCCTGACATCTCCAGAGATCCTCGACTGTGTTAACGCGCAGCTATTGCCCACAGTGCTGGAAGTCTATAGATGGGCTTACTGAGTGTCTCTTGGGCATATGTATAGGCTGAGCAATGTTTTTCCCTTCACAGAAAATAAAGATGTTTGAGATTTCAAAAAGGTTATCCAGGAAAGAGTCAACGTGTTAAAATAACGATGCCTTATTGTTCGAGTGCAACATGAGAAAAGACAAGAAGAGAAATAGTACTTGATGGACAACTATCAGAGCACAGGAGTAAAATGTGACATGATATGTGCACACTTTGTCATATAGCTGTAAGGCTGTATGGACAGGGTCATGTAACTGCAGCTCCCACCCCTTGAGTGGATGTGCAGTAAAGGAGTTATATACCTTTCCTTAGGTCCAACTCTCACACTGGCCAGCAGTTTCTCAGCTGAATTCGTAGAAGTAGTACTGTCCTTCAGGCATTTTTAAATAAAACCAAGCTCTGACTAGAGACCATCTCATTTTGCAAGCCCACTTCATTTTCTAGACATATGGTTCCCATAATGTTTTAGTATTATGCAGCGTTCCTGTGAGGGGATGTGACTGGGCACATGGATGGTGGGAGGAGGAGGAGGTTGGGCAGGGAGCCAGTCCAACAGGAGTGAGATAGCTTTTACCACACCGTGCCCACCGCATAAAGAGAGACAATCCAACAGTAAACAATTTGCCACTGGAAGATTATCGTTGGTAGCAGGCACCCTCAAAGCCTCAGACAATTCAATTTCCCTTGTTACAATGGGAGCTAACTGTCAGATTTAGGTTGCTCTTGAACTTTATGACAGTAATTTTCTGGGAGTTAACTATTATATTCTGTTACAATTATTTATTGCACCTCTAAAAGCACCCAGAGAAGCCGCCTTCCTTTACTTCACAAATGCGTGGGGCTGTCCCTTCAGGAAGAGAGGGTGCTTCTGTCCTCAGCCTCGGCATCAGGCAGCTGCCTGGACGTCTTGCTTGTACAATGGGTGAAACCTGATGCCATGTTTGTTCTGACTTCTCCTTGAGACATACCAATTCCTGCCTAAGTCTTTCCAGAAGAATATAAAATGCTAGACCTAGCTTTTCAGAACAAATATATGATTTCGAGTGTTTCAATTTTTGCCCAACTTTTACTCATTTTGAGACAATTATAAAAAGTCTGGCTTTCCAATCTGTATTGCTTCCAAACAACTACAGGAGCCCCACAGATAGAGTTGCCCAGACTTCTTAGTCACATTTAAATATCTTGGACTCAGTAAATAGTTGTTTTGTCTGAGATTTGACTTCAGAAGCACAGAAGATTATTATGAAGGGGCAACAGTGGAAACAGCTAAATGACGGTGGTCTGAAGTCCTTCCAAGGGTAAAGCGTCCTTACAGGGTTGTTTTCAATATCTATTTAAATTTTCAGGAATGGATAACTTACCTGACAGCGATGTTGCAAGCAAACATTTAGATTGTGCCCTGAGTAAGAAAGCTGGAAAGCAGCAGCCTTCTCTGCTAAAACGCGTGTCAGATGAAACCTGGAGGAGCAAACCAGTAATTGTGCACAAGGCATATATTCCCATATTACATGGCAGCAGAAAATGAGTGAAACCAGGAAAAACAGACCGATCAAAGTACAGAACAGATGTCAGAGTATTAAATAAAGTGCAACATTCCTATTAGGAGAGCAAAGAGAGAAATCAGGAACAGTGACCTTTTCAAAAGTTGACTCCTGTACACAGGTACAGCCCCTTGAAAATAGTACGTTTGGTTATGATGGGATGTTTCACCTTCACAGAGACTGTAGCAGGAACCAAGCCTTCTCGTACACCAGTGAAGTGTGTATGCGGAAGGAAAGGTAGTAGATCCACAGACACATCACAGTGTCCCATCACAGTGTAACAGTGGAGGGTGGACTCCACCAGTGCTTGGGCATTAGGATGCATCAGAAAGCCCAGAAACTACAATTTTGCTAGAAGAGGTTTATGTGAATGATGCAGCAGACCTACAATTATCAGGTTTGGGCAGTAGCTGCTGAGAAGAAGAGTGGCAGGCCCGATGCAGAGGTAGCCTGTGCCTCCTGCATGCTCTATGCGTTACCATATAAAAGATTGGGAAGTCGTGAAATTTCAATATTTAAAATCAAGTTCATTTTTTAAAAGTTTCCTCTCAAAACGTGAAATTTTGCCTCTTGTTTAAACTACAACCAATTAATTTTAAATTTTAACAATATCCCAGGAACCCTTCCCAGAAATTTTATAGGCACTGAATCCAAGTCTAAGATAGAGGCTACCAGTGGTAGCTCATCTTAATTGTGACAGCGTGAACCGCTTGCTATAATTCATTACATCATATTCGGGGGTGAAAGAATTCACACTACTAACCTTCGCCCCCAGAACGCAATGTGTATTATAGTGATAAAAGCAGTGGAAAGATTTGCACCGCGCTGCAATTTCCCAATGCCTTGCTAAACTCCTGAAGATAAGGAGACACCTGGGGGTCCCCCTCCTACGCTGCGAAGGCAAAAGCCCTTCACCAGTTTGTACCACAGAGACAGCTTCTTCACTCTCAGCAGTTTTGCCACTACTTTGTGAAAGTGCTGAGGGTTTTCAGTGGAGTATGAAGAAACTGGCTGCTCTGGAAATTACTTACTTTTACACGGCAGATAAACCAGGTTGTCATTTACACCATCCTAACCTGTGGGGAATAAAGCAGAGGCAGAGATAGATTAATTGAATGTTTTCAAAGTGTTTTGAGATCTTAGTTTTGAAGGAGGTGCTACACAAATGGGAAAAACAAGATCGTTTGTGTGATATTACAGACACATGCAAAATAGGATTTTGTTTTGATGGTAACAGCAATGATGACACAATCCTCTGCCTTGTGTGCTAATTGATCCATCAACAGACTGCACCACACCTCTGCTTTTCCTCCATATGGTGTATTAGTAATTAGGCCATTTGAGTCTATTTTATGGAGGTGGCTTGGTACCTCTAAGTCAATTGAACTGTTTTAGTTATTCAAAGACTTCTTACAGATCCACTTTTTATGAGACACTTTAAAGAAAAATATCAACTGTATGGAAAATAATTTTGAGGATGATAATGAAATTATTTATGCTTGGATTAACCTGTCGGTAAGAAGCAAAACGGCACAAGGGGATCAGAGGAAGTGTGTAAGTCTTATGCAGATGCTTTTGTTAGAGAAACTCCCAATCTTCTTAACATGCCAGTTAACTCAAAAGTTGGAATGAAAAGCCTTAGCCTTCTTTTTTTTCCTTTCTATTTCTCTCACGCTATCTTAAAACTGACAATTCAAGGATTGAAATATTTCTGAGCTCTAGGAAAAAAAAAAAAAAAAAGAGGAGGGGGGGATAAAAGGGACTAAAAATGGTCCTACAATTAATATGTAAATTGGGATGGTAACACGACAACAACTGCAGTGCATGGATGAGCTATCACAAGTGTGGCGCCTGCAAGCAGCGTGCCGCTGCCGTGCCAGCCTTCGGCAGCCTCCCATCAAGGCTGGAAGACTCAAGTTTAGCAGGGCTGAGGACACATGGCTGTGCTTGTGTGTCTTCTGCCTATGACGGCTTTGCCCTTTGGATAAACGCCTTGTTGAGGGCCTGGCTGTGGTCCTGGGGTGAGCCCCACTGCAGGAGATGCTGCCTGATGCTGATAAGCTGCGGAGAGCCAGGGACCTGGCCCTGAGCCCCGCTGCCGGCGGCTTGCAGACACATCCAGCCCCGCTGCAGGTGCCGGCTAATTAGCCTTATTAAAGCAACTTCATTTGCCCCTGCAGCAGTTAATATCTCAATTTCAAACCTTCATTACTAGGGGTTAATAACTCAGGCAAAGAAATGCACGTGGGACTTCCATTTGATGTAACATGGAGACTGTTTTTTCTTCCCAGTTGAAATAAATATTGTGAATGTGAAATCCTACCAGGCACAGCCTAAAGTCATCCAAATTGACTCCTGGGTACACACATCCCTCATGGGTGCTGTGGTGGGGAGATGTCTGAATATCATTTGGGGGGTCAGACTCTCATGCAGGGTATGTATTTTCCTGTGACTTGAAAGGCCATGTTGTTTGCCCCGGAGAAAGCACATTTAAATGAGAAAGCTCATTTCCCTTAGGGGTTCCAGGCAATTAGCACTGCAACATTTGGATCACATTTCTGACATTTAGAATAACGTACAGAAGTCACAGAAGAAACTTCATTTCTCCGTACAACTCATTTGGGTTAGGAAAGTGTTTCAAAATGGAAAAATGTTCACTGAAGAAAATGCTGCTGCCGTGCCATGGGGGGCCCCAGCCGGTCCCTGCTCCCTGCCATCCCCACCAGTCATTTGCAGCAAGGATTAGTTTTCTTGGGAAGGCCCTCTAACATCTGGTCTGCATCTCTCCGGACTGGGGACCCGCGGGGCTTTCACAACAACAAGTTTCGAGCCCTTCACAACAAGGAGCAAACCGCTATTGAAAACTGTGTGTTCATTAGCTATTTCCCTTCCACTGACTCCACTGCTGGAATCAACTCCAAAACAACAGAAATCAAAGATTTCTTTTCATTATTTTTATTTTCTGGCACAACGACCGCCACCGGTTTAGGCAGGGAACATGTTGTGGAAATTGTCTGCTCCCTGGATCCCGCTTCCCTTTTGTTCACTCCCACCGAGTTGGCCGGACTCGCGGCCGTCCGCAGGCTCCGTGGGCTGCAGGGGAACGCCGTGCTGCCGACACTCCCCACACTCCCTCTCCCAGCCTCTGGAGACCTTTGCTGGCCTTTTCAACCCTGGCTTGTTTCTGTCAGTCCAGTCAAGCCGAGGGCAGCGCTCTGATTGCGGAGTTTGCTTTCTGAGTCGGTCTTCGGGAATGCTGAGGGCTTGCAATGTACTTCACCTTTGCAAAGAAACGGAGCGTGTGGCAGGTTGTCCACATAATTACCCTTTGAAATATGTTGGAAAATAGCAGCTAATAAATATCATGAATGTCTGCAGAAGGATTTCATTTAGGCTGTACTTTTGGAAATGAACTCCGAACTTTGGTTTGGTGTCTCTTCTTGTAATTGATATTCTGAACAAATCTCTTTGCAGTTTTGTGGCTTATTGGCCCCACATGCATGAGGAACATTTGTGACATGGAGCAGCAAAATATGTCTCCAGCTGAGGTGTCAAGAACATCCAGAACTGGAGAGACTGCTCACAGGGCTCTGCTGATTTATTTGTCCTGTTTTCTCTTGACAGACACAGACAAAAATGGATCACAATGACACCAAAATTGCTACAGTTCCTGAAAGAGAAAGGACCCCCTTTCTTCCCTTACCTCACCCTTGCTGTCTGTCACCACCTAGCAGGTGATATTTCTAATCTGGGAAACAGTCCCTCCTCCCATCTGTCCCCAACTCCAGAAAGCAAATGAGCAACACCTCACCCTGCCAACAGGTCCGATGTTCCGGGTGGGAAACAGTCTCCTCTCTTCCACAGTATACTGTCGCTGCCTATAATTAACTCTTACCTTGTTTGTAAACTGCTGCATGCTCTGATGATGTGCTACAATTGGATAATGGATGAGAATAATTTCATGGCTCTGTGGTTAATATCTAGCACTGTACGTTGCTTTTTTTTGGTGATCAGACCTTACTTCTTTCATGGTGCTTGTCTGTGCTGCAGAGCCTCTGTGAGCAGGAGGAAGCCCCAGGGTGAAGGTGTGAGCCTTGCCAGCAGCCCACACTGAGAACACTGCACCACCACATTTCTAACAGTGGAGACAACCTGACAAAACCAGCCTGTTGCTATCAGGCATGTCTGGAGCAGGGACTTACTGATATTGCATTGCTGGGTAGGACGTATGGTCTTGAGGTATCTAGCCTAGCTATGCCAACTGCCACTTTCTACCATGAGTAGAGTGGTCTTCCACCAGTTGCCAGTGGATTCCCCAGAGACATGGTCTGTTTCCCAGGTGCCACAAAAGGAGAGGATGCAAAACAGTTTTTCAAGGTCTGTATATAGCGCTGATGTGCATTTATAAGGAAGCTAGCGTGTCCCTTGGAGATCCACAAATGGAGAGCAAGAGAGGTTGGAAGCTGTGGATGCTGACCAAATCAGATATTCTTTGGATGGAGGGCCTGTTGCCCTTGAAGGCAGTGGGAACTCTTAGTGATGTCAATGGAAGAAGACCCCTCACTTTATAGGTCTCCAGGGGGTATTTCTCATTCTTCAGGGTAAGTAAAGGGCTGCAAATCCTCTAGCATCAAGGCCCTTTGCCTGGTAACGAGGCTTTGGGAAGGGGGCGAGCTAAAGTGGCCCCAGCTCTCCCACACACCATGACAACAAGACTGGAGCCCTTTCTCCCTTTTGTGTTTTTGTTTTTCCCCAGTCTGTTTTCTTAGTGCAGATTATAAACAGTTTCAGGGCAAGGTCTTACTGTGACAGCTCACATGTCCGGTACAGAGAGAGGGGTAACTTCTAAATCCAACTGCATTAGACTATAATGCAGCTGAATACATAATTTGGAAGCCAAAAGAGTCACTAGCATATTTACTTTGTCAAGAATTAGAAAGGAATAGTAGAGATAGTCAAATAGAACAAAGAATCTTTAAAAAAAGGTGAGAGGAAAAATGCTTCTATGCATTTCTGCATAGTTCTTGTGCTCATACCAATCAAAGAAAATCCATATATACATGTATTTTCCAAAGAAAGTCTCCTGTGGTTAATAAAGGTGAGAACATATTGCGCTGCCTAGTACACATTCCTTTCCATTCTGTTGGAAGAGGTAGGTGATATTTTTTTTTTCTTGTACTGATTTATTTAAAATCAGCCAAATTAAAGTACAGATTCTTGTCTGAAAATCTCACCCTCCTCTGTGCATAGCAAAATGATATCATGGTTCACTTTTGCATTATATTACTCTCTCCTACATTTGTCTTTCAAGATGTAAGGGTATTCCTCAAACTCACAAGCTTTTACATGAAGAGGGCACGCTGTTCTCTCCAATAGCAACAGCAAAACCTTCAGCTTTCCTTTGAATTTCCAGCCATGCAAAGGAGTTTTTAGACATGACAAGAAGAAGATGGAGGTGGCTGATAACGCAACATTAAAAACAGATTTTGAACAGAATCTTCATATGTTTTACTTGATTTTTGGAAATAACACAACGGTGTATTATGTCAATGTTTCTAGCTGAATCTTTTAATACAGTATGTAATTTGCAACCTTTCCATCGTGGGATTCAGCTACTGAAATGGTATGTGGGAGTGTTCTCACTGGGCAGCATAAAGAGCATGATGGATAATCTCTATCAAGCACATCATTGCTTCCAGGTGTTGGCTCATTTTTATTAGTTACTCGTGGGCTTACCTACCTTCTCAGAACATTTTCCTTCTCAAAATGGCAATTCTCAAAAAAGAAGATGCCATCCAAGGGACAGCTAGATCAGCTAAGGTGCTTGTGATACATTGCTTGTTTCTACTTTGCAGGAATAGTCTAGATCTGACTTACAGGAAATTCTTGAGAAAAAGCAACGCAAAATTAGTTTCCTAACTGTAGATCTCTTCACCAAAGTAATAACTGTATTCCTTCCCTCTCACAATTTTCCTTGAATGTGTAAATTAGTAGATATGTTGGCATTATTTTGTAAATATTTTTGATGATATGCCACTTTTTGTGAAACAGAATAACACTGAAGGCCATTGATTCTGAAAATCCATTTCCTGTCTGGAAAAAACTCTAGTGGCTTTAGTTAAAGGTAGTATCTAAAATTACCATAATTGAAAATTATGATATTTTTTTTTTCCCAAATTACTCACTGCCTATGGATTGACAACTGTTTGTGAAAAGTCTGTGTCCTGATTTTGCAAGTCACCAAACTAAGTGATGGATGGATATCAAGGAAACATAAACCCCTTATGAGCATTTTAAAAATTTATCTTTATAAAGATGTATTTCTAAAGAATGCCATGTTATGAACTGGAGCTCAAAACAAACTTGTGCTGAAGAACTCAAAATAATGAGAGGCAAAGTAGGAGTAGGTTTTCTGCTTAAGTGTTTCAAACATTTTGGCACTGTTGAAGCCATTCTGAAAAGCAAATATAACACGTTCATCAGGTTGAATGAAAGCTGATGAGATTCATGTGCCGTGTGTTCTTGGACAAGTTACTCTTTCCAGACCCACAGCAAATAGCTTTTAGATGGTGGTCTTAAAGTCAAAAGATGGATATTTGGTTCTGCATTAGAAATCTGTAGAAAAATACTTTTAATTAAAAACATGCAAATCAGGGAAATTGCAGATAAGTGCTTCAAACACCAGAGAGGGTCTTATAAACTCCCTGATTTCATATAGCTGTATTTTGGCTGAGGGATTACATTTTAATATGAACTCCATGCAGGTATATGCTTTGGGCCCATGTCAGGTTACAAAGGCTGTGGACAGAGACACAGGGAGCTTTTGCTGTTATATTCAACACTTGCTTATATTCTGACAGGTTTTTATTAAGATTCCTGGGGAGGGTGGGCACCCACAGCATCTTGGCTGGGTACCAGGATGGAGAAGGACCTTCTGGGTTTGCTCTTTGGTCACTGATGTCATGTGATTTTTCTTCCCTATCTTTGCAGTTATGCTGTCCGTTGTGGGAGTTGCAAATGCATGCTGTTACTTGTTTTTATCTCCCTCTGGCTTGAGTCAGAGACAACGTCTGGCTGCCTGGCCAACGACTCCATTTCTCTGGATGTGGTGGTCTTGAACACTGGGGTTCTGGGATGCTTGGGATGCTTGTGAGACCCCAGAGCCACAGGCACGTTTCTCAGGGCAGGTCTTGGTGACTGGGGTAGCACTGCAGCAGCCCGTGGAGGACAACTGTTCTGTGAAGGACATATCTCCCAGGGGCTGGCAAGAGAACCAAGAATGCTTGGCCTGCAGCAAACTGGGACAGAGGCTGTCCCAACCCAAAGGGAGCTCCACAGCTCCAGTTGCTTTGTCTTTCAAGCCAGGGGTGACTGGAGCCGAGAACAGCAATTTAACGCATCTGGGAGGAGTTAGATGTCCTTTACTGCCAGATAAGTAAAGCAGTTATTTCTTTCTCCTGGTCTCCTGGAGCCACAGCCCCTACATGTGTGTCATAACATCCTATCAATCATTCAGGCATAGTCTTGGACAAATGGGACCGGTATGTGTACATGTTCCTCTCTGCTGTACACCAGGGTTAGTTCCTGCAGCAGCCCCATTCTGCAGCCCACGCTTTTTGTTCTTCCTCTCCTCATCGCACCAAAACCCCCAACTCTGGTGTGACATGGACAGGATTTGCAGAGGCAACAGGACAGAGAGTTGCTGGGAATCGGATCATTTTCATCCCATGCTCGGGGATAGGTGGGCCTGAGTTGGGCTGGATTTTTTCCGAGGGCGAGGAATGATTTTGAGATGCTAAAGCTCACTGACAGCCCATTAGGCAAAGGTAGCCCTTGCCAGGTCCAGCGATTTTCTCTAGAAGTCTACCAGACCTCAAAGCAAATTCCCACTTTTTGGCACTGTAAGACACAAACTTTTCTTCAAGCTTGCTTTGAATCTACTAAAGCTATGCCAGTTATAAAAGCTGCTGCTGGAGCTGAAGCGAATTCTTGGCTTTCACATTTTTCATATCCACAACTGCTTGAGAACAGTGCGACATTCTGTCTTTGGCAACCGGGAAGAATTTCGGCAGAAGGGAGGCTGACCTGACAGGCACCCTCGGCAGCCTCTCCCCTGCTGCGTGCATCGCAGCGGGCCGGCAGGCAAAGAGCTGCATTTTAGGTGAAATGCAGGTGTGGGACCCAGAAGGGGTGGTGAGAGACCTCACCTTTCACTGTGGCAACAGTCAGGGGTCTCAAAAAAGCTAAGCTTCATCACCTACAGGCTCTGATTATTTTAAAAGCCAGAATTAATTAACAACAGCATCAGCTGATGGTTAGTGTCAGAAAAACAGTGCTTATTCCATTAATTATGGTGAGAAAGTAATCGAAGAAAAGATATAAGGGTATAGCCCTCAACCAATATATCCATTCCCTTGTTAGAATGACCCTAATTGTGCAAACTGCATTAGGAAATTCACCCTCTCATGCATGTCAAGAGGTTTTGCCTGGATAAAAGTTGCGAGCCCAGACAAGTTATTTCAAAAAGAAAACATCTGGTTTGTGTATTTCTTGCAGGGATGCCCTGCTTTATTCAGAAGCAACGTAAAATGTATTTTAATACAAAGATTCACCAGTTAAATATGCGAGCCCCAAACAAGGCTTAACTGCTAGAATTCAAGAGCTTTTCTATCCCTGTGAACTCCTCAAATGAATCATCGCCCTAGGATACATTTCGTTGCCCACATATGTTTAGAATGTAAAAAAATTAACCCTTGGGCTGCCGTTGCTTTGGCAGGCAAAGGCATGCTATGTGTGAAGCAGGAGTGTGAACATTTTATGCTTGTTTATTATGGTAGTCAGAGTGTTAAAATGAAAACCACTAACTAAGAGCAGAACAATTACAGTGTTATTTCGTTTTGTAAAGAATGTGTTACTCGACGCAGGAAGTTCGGATTATAGTGCATAGGATGTACAAAACGAGAGATGAGATCTATATGATCAGGATTAGATGAAAGCTTAATGAGGTTCCCAACCCACAATTAACAGGACTACCCCTATGATAGACTTTCTTTTCCAAACCCTCAGGTGGACCTGTGCTGTTTCCTTTCCACTGGGTTCTGTATTTTTCTACAAATGCACCAGCCATACTTGCTGTGCCCCCATCAGCTCAGTGCAATGCAGTTGCCCCTTCTGCTTCCTCGGCCCAAGCTCCCAGTCACTGCTAGCCCATAGTTCACAGCTCTATTGTCCTTAATCTGACCCCAGGTGAGGCACAGGGCATCGTTCCTAATGTAAAATAATAAACAAGACTGTCAAATACTACTGAGCAATTACTTTCTCTATCAAAGTTGTCCTTGGTGGAAAGAAAGTGCATTGAGCAGCTGCTAGCATACCAGGAAGGATGAACTGAGACATGAATGTCCCCAGACAGGCTTCTTACATTGGCTTAAACATTTTACTTCATGGGCTGAAATTCTGTCTTTGTTTTCTATGAATTGCTTCTTTATATTTCCAGGGTGTCTAACTATATGTGAACACCTTCAAGCTCCTGCATACTGTATGTACACCATCATGAAAGCATGGTCAGGGTTTTGTACTGTTGTCCTAGTCCCTCTGATTGTGGACTGAAAGATATTACAGGCCAGGTCACTGGCCCTATAAACTCCACATACTCAAATCGTGTCAGATATAGCTATGAGGAGTCCCTAGAGGTCGCACCATATGCCCAACCACAGCCATGCATTATGAAAGCAGGTTTCTGGAGAACAACACAGCTCATATGAGACCTTTTGCTCACATGAACTGCCAGATAGCCAGAGTGGGGAGACAGAAAGCGGTGCCACAAGGTCTCAAGGGTATGGTAGCCTTGGTCAGCCTCTGCAAGGACCATGGTCTTATCACTAGCAGACTCTACAGCAGCAATATCAGAAAGGAGCCACAGAGCTGGCTTGAGGCCATCTTCACCAGAACTGGCAAGTACTATTGCTTTAGATGAAAGAAACTGAAACTAACTTGTCTCCAGAGGAGGGACAAGAACCTGCTTTCACGTGCAGCTACCATGAAATGGGTGTTGGAGGGAAACCCAAGGGCCTCCATGGAGTGCACTGCTCAGGGTGAGGGCTCTTGCCCCTAGATTTGTGTCTCTGTTTTGGCATCTGAGGTCACCAGTCAAAATCTGTTCAGTTACTAATCCGAACAAAACATCTACCCACAAGTTTTGCAACACCCATGTCTGTGTTTCCAGTTAATTGCACCTCAATGAAGGCATTTGTTTTCCTTTGGATGAGGGTGGCAGGCACGCAGTGGCCTCTTGACTTTTAGCTTAGCCACAGGTTCCCCCTGGCTCCTCACCTGCTGCTCACTTTCCCTGACAAGACAAAAAGGGACAGTTTTCCTCCCTGAAATCTGGAAGACCAGTACCTCTACTCCGGATGGTTTGTGCTGCTGTGCACAAACACAATGGTCATGCTTTTCCAAGGGGGGTGGGTTGGATTCCCCTGGAGCTGAAAGCCCAGTGGCTTCATTGCAGCATGACCTGGAGACCAGCTCTGGGGGATACTTGCAAGTGGGTTTCTGACCAGCTGGGAAAACCTGCTCTCACTCTGGTTTGAAAGAGAACTGGCTGGTGGTGGTGGGACCAGAAGCCAGGTGAGGAGGTGGACAGCCCATACCAGTGCTCACACCCACAACATCTTCCCAGGAGCTCTGGCAATGGAGGGAACAGTAGAATCATGCAACATTGCTGTCCTCTCTAACCAGAGCACCACTGTCCTCAGTCACTGCTGTGGTGTGATCCAATAGGTCACCATCAGCTACTGACACCGACTTCGGAAATCTTTTGCTGCTGCTTCGCATGAACGGTCTGTCTTTTTCTTTCTGTATTTTAGACTACTATACAGCTACTCAGCACTGCGCCTCCCTTGTAAAATCAAAGGTAATGTGGAACATAGGCAACTCCAGCCCACTGCCCTTCCTGAGGAGAAAAATCTCATTATTGTTGGATATTACCTGGGGATATTTGTGCATTCATAGATGGACGGGTATGCAATATATGTACGGATACACATACATACACACCACATATTGCATATATATGTGTGTGCGCTTTATTCTTATATGCAGACAAAAAGTATGTATCATGGCATGGATTTATTAGGCATGAAATACAGGTTTATATGTCAAATATATATACATGAGTAGTTTACATTCTTTCTTTTTCCTTTAAAAAATAAAATTAACTGATGTGCGTGAGTGCTGGGAGTTTAGGGAGCTAGCCCAACTCACTGAGAGCATCAGGAGTATGCCTCAGAAACACTCAAAGCTGTAGCACATTAACAGAATAGTCTGATTTGCGAAGATGTCAGGTTTCACGAGTTTTGAAACTGTTGCTTGCAGACATCTGTAGCCATGTCTCTCATAGAGCAGGAAGCACTGCTGTCTGACAATAGCTCTGTTTTCAATTTGGTACCTCCTCCAGGGTTTATAACTCCGAGAAAAAAATGCCCATTGTACTGGAAGCAAGATTTTCACAATGGCTTGTGCCTTGTCCCGTCTTATATTTGTAGGTTCCAGATTACAGATGTAGAAAGAGTGTTCCCTTTGAGACTGCTGCTTTGAAGAACTGAGTTATGTCGAATTTTTCTCTTCAGAGTTTCAGCTATTTTTTCCCTCACTTAATAGTCTCTGAATGTGGCAATGATGTTCAGATCTTTTTGTCCTCAACCATTAGCCCGTTGAAACAACTGTAAGGTAAGAAGTAGGAAAAATACAACCAAAGTGCCTGTATTTTCATTACTTTCAGACTTTTCACTCAAAGAGATAATCCTTCTTATTTTCACTATCTGGTCTTTCTCAGACATAACTCCAGGAAAAAAAAAAAAGGAACGAAAGAAAAAAAAAGCAGATTGGTAAAGTTCTGCTTAAAGCCATGTAGTTGGCTTAGCTAGTGATCTAAATCTGAGATACATTAAATCCTGAGAACATAAAAGTTCTGTTATATATTGCTGTGTTTTTTCTAGATGATATAAGGCAAAACTCAGCTCACATCAATTTATGTCCCACTTAGAAGAGCTAAATATTTTCAGTATCACCTTTCTTGGTGACCTCTGCCAGATGGGCTCGAACAGAGCCAACAGCACTTTTCAACGACTGCTGTCTGAACCACGCAGAAGCTCATCTAACTCAAATGTGGATGTCTAAAAATTAGGTTTCTAAATCACAATTAATGACACTCTGCTCCTTTTATAATCAGCAGAGAGAAGAAGAAACCTTTGCAGACAAAAGCATCTGATTTAAACGCATATTTTGGAGTGAGGTTAGTGACAGTTTTTTTTTCAGGTGACTATTTCTGTCCAGCGAGGGCTTCTGGTCACATGTGTTTCTCCACTGATGTGCAGCAGGGGCTGGTGTAGGTCCTCTTCGCCTTCCTTCCCTTCCTCTGCTTTAAAACTAAACTAGTTCTGAAATAAAGGTACACAAAGCCTTCTGTATAGGATGGAAGCTTGATAGGGTGAATTCAATTCAGCGTAATTATAATACTATCTAACCTTAAGCAGGCTTTTAAGAAACTTTAAAAATAATTTTTGTTCTTTGTTTTACACCATTGTCGTTAAACACTACCACTACAAGGGAAAACATGGTGTTATATGAAAATTATTGATGTGCATCTATCCAGGGAACAGAAAAGCTCTTCTTAAATGTACACTGTTCTTTCCCACTATGTTTCAGATAGGGAATTAGTATAATAATTTTTTATTTTGTTTTGTTGATATGTGCCTTTATCTTAATGGAATTTAAATGTGTTTGCGAAATATCCTGGGCAGATGTGAGTAGGCAGAGGTCCACTGGCTTCAGCATTGCATCGGCAGGCCAGCATTCGTCCATTTGTATTTACCTGACTTAGCAACAAACTCTGGAAATTTTTAGAAAGAAAACAGAACTGTAGTATAAGGATAGGTCAAAATGAAATGTTAATAGTCTGTTGCAAACGCAAATGGGACCACTTTGCTGTTTAACCACATTCCTCATTACAAAACATATCTCTACAGACTTTGTGCTAGTAATTAAAAACGTCTGGTTTAGCATTTGATGTGTATTAGGCAAAGTTTCAAGTCATGCAGTCTTCAGCAGAAATGAATGTCCCCCACGATTAAAAAACTCTTTGGATTCTGAGAGAGGAAAAGTGGAGAACATTTAATTAGACATGCTTTCATATTGTCTTGTGAATAAAATAAAAAAAAATATCTCTTATACAGGAAGATATTGCTTTAGAATTTGATATGATTGATGTTGCTCATATATATTTGTGTTAGACAGCTATGTAGAAACTACTAAGTACTGAATGCCAGGAACAGACCATGGGCACAGATTTGTCATAACAGTGCATGGATATGCTTCTGAGACAAATGTGTTAATAATTTACAGCTCTCAGCCAGTTGGAGTTTGGCTCCCGAGGTCTTTCCTGAGGATGGAATCCCATCCCTGGGAGATGTTTGTGTTATCTCAAGTTGCCTCTTGTCTCCTTATTTATATGTTTTGAATCTTTTTTTTCCTATTATTTTCTCTTTGATTTCCAAGCAGCTCCGTTTCACACCAACAACTCTGACATTTCCATTTTTCAAAGCCTATTTTAAAAGCATGGTTGGGCCTGCCACATCTCAGGATAAGGAGAATGATACGCTTTTAGCAATGGATAATTATACTCAAGTTGGAAACAAGGCAACGCTTCCCAAACTATGGTCAATAGACCACAGAAGGAAAAGGATGCAATGCAGGAGACTATAGCTAGTGATCCTGTGAGACCGTAAGATTTAAATCTTTTCTGCATAGTTTGAAACAAAGCATGATAAGGATAGAGGTGCCTAATGATTGAGGAGAAATCTCAGGGCTGACAAAGTTAAAAGAAAAGGAAAAGAGAATTAGCAATGAACTAGAGCATTCATTTGCTGTGCATCACTAATATGTTCCTCAAAATGGATTCTGTGCACTCTGTGGTACTTCCTAGGTAAACAATGTTATTTTAACCAATGTATGTGCAGTAAACCACTGTTTACAGGAGCTTATATCTAAGTTAACCTGAATAAAATGAACACAACTGCAAAATGATTTGAAAGAAACACTGTCTCCATGCACATTCAACTGTGCAATTAAGGGTTTTATAGCTTACATATACATCTTTGAACTTTTATCTTGATTTGTGGGCCTGTTACCACCAGACTCTTTCTTCAGATTAAAGTATTTCAAAGTGAGATGAAACTATGTTCCTCGTGTTACCTTGCTTCCAGTATAATGACACCTTTTTTGTTGAAGCCACAGACAATTATACAACTCTTTTCTCAAGTAGGAAGTGCATTTCTGCCTTACTGTGGGCTTTAAGCATGTTAGTATTCCTTGCACGTTTGATCCTGTTTGGAGATAAATAAAAAGTTTAAACTGCATTGCAAAGTCCTCTGGGAAAAGTCAAAGCAAGTTCAGTTTATATATAAAAATTTAAATTTAAGATTGTACATTAACATACTTCTTTGACTAAGCTGAAATAGAAATTATAACTGGACCCTTATTGTAGGTCTGGATCATGCCAGAATCTTTTCTAATATTTAGTAATAATGCATACCTGAGTTTTATATATCTCTATACAAAATATATTTCAATAGATTATCCATCACTGCACTGAAGTATTTTTTTTCCAGTGCATGTTCCTATCAGTCTTCTCGCAGCCTAATTCACACTTCCTAGATCAGATTAGCACCAATGAAGGGACACACTTTAATTTGAAGATATCCAGAAGCAGGAACACGGTGCCTCAGAAGTTCTCCTGAAAGCCATATTCTCTCTGAGAGGTCCTTTCCCCTTCAGAAGCTATTTGAGTCAAATAATATTTCAAAAAACATTTTTAAACCTTTTGGGGCATTTGCAGCTGTGATTGGAACATGTTGCTCAGGCACTCAACGTAGCTCCAGTAGCTGGCTTATGGCTTATGGCCAGCTGCAAACAGTGACATTTCATCTTTCCTTTCATTTCATCAGGTGTGGAACTGCAAGTGCCGACTCAGAGAGGCAGGATGAGGTTAAACTTTGGATGGTGAATACACGATGTCCTGTCTGAGAGTAAGGCATGATCCTGAGACAGAAGCCAATCTCTTTTTTTGCTCTGGAGGAGCCACATTTGGGGGGGACTTTTTACCTAGACAACAAAATACCAATAACCAAAGAAGCTTCTCCCTCCTCCCTACTTCACTTTTTGTTCCCAGCCTGAGGTACCAAGGACTATTAATCCTTCCAACATCTTTTGAATTGGACTCAAGTTTAGCATGTGCAGCTCGGTGAGGTGCAGGCAATCCTGTGGATGTTGTCTGTGGCTTCTAGCCAGCCGCAGATCCTTTAGCAGTTGCAGTGATCCACAGTGAAGTTATTGCTTCATTGATGATTGTGGCCCATTGTCATGGTGAAGCAATGCTGGAATTTCCCTTGTTAGAACTACATCCACTAAAATGCCTTTATTTGCCTCCTGAACTAACAGGAGGGATATGAAAAATAGCATAATACAAGAGTTTTGTAGTAGATAATGGGTATTTTAAAAGCAACAGGAGGGAGAAGGAAAGAGACTAATTATAGTATGTGCAGGAAATGCATGTTTTAAAGTGCTGTAGAAAGATGTGTGGGCAGGGAGCTATTTCAGCTGAGCCTTTGCAGTGTGATGTTTCCCCAGTCAGAGGTCTCTTGTTAGCTACCAAACACCCGAAATCAAACACAGGAAATAATCAATCCAAGAAATTCTGGACATTTAAAAGCAGAAATTAATACTTTGGCTACATGTGATCTCAGACTATAGCTCAGTTTCTGAACTGATTTGACACATCTGGGACAAACATGGTTTGAACACAGTCAAATCTAGCAGTTATATTCGCTTGGGTTTCATAGGTGAGGCCAAAGAAAGAAGAAAGTGACAGTGGACCTCTGGGGCTGAATTTTGCCTTTATGTATCTCATCTTCATAGTGGTCAACTATTTCAAACAAATTTGGCACTCCTCTTTCAAAGAGAAGTCAGCAAACAAGCCATGGGACTTCAGGAGCCATCCAGAGCCATTTTATGGCTTCAGAGAAGTTATGGTAAAGGATAGGGGCAAGAACTGACCAAACACAAGAATTATGTGTATGGGTAACACATTCAGGTATTCCTGGAAAAACTGCACATACAACTGTTATTGTGTCCAGGCAGCCCTCACTGGTGTAAACAGCACTTGCTCAGGAGATCTGTACAGGTGTCACTGCTCTCGGCAGCCCTTCAGGGACCAGACTTCCACAGTGAATGTGCTTTTGGCTGCTCCTTGGCTAGAAAGCCTTGGTAAAGCCAATGCCACCCACCTAGCGTGCAGAGATCAGCAAGGGCAGCAAAAGATATGAATGGCCATTAAAAAATATCTGTGAGTGGCTTCCCACCTAGAATCTTCCGTGCAAACACATCCCAGCAAAAGCTGCAGAACGGGATTTGTCATGCTAGCAGGTGACATAGTAAACCTCTCTGAGACCGGACCATCACGTCAGATACAGAGAACTGACCCCTCTCTCATTTTAGTACGCACATGGGGAAAAGATGAAATGTTGATGCTGTGAAACTGTTTCACAGCTCTTAGCTTTCTGTCTTTACAGTTATAAAATATCACAATGTAACTAAATTCCTGAGGAGGTCATGATGCAGAAATAAAAGCCCCTTAAATTGAAGTAGACAAGAACTAAGGCAAGACAGCCATTGAAACAGAATCTTGCTTCTTAAAGTATTTGGCATTCAAAAAAAAAAAAATCGGGGCTGACTTTGATTTGTGCTTTACTACTTTATGTATGTATGACTCCTTTGTTTACGTATTCAGTTGTTTTTTTTTTTTCCCCTAGAAAAATCAGCATCAAAGTCATGCCTAGAGGACATGTGTAAAATTTAAAACCAAGGCAGACAAGAATAAACAAAATCCATGTGTATCTGTGTCAGTCACTTGCAGGATGCTCAGGAGATACTGTCTGAAAATATTCTCTCAGAAGAGGAGCGGGATTTATCCAAAAAGTGGCTAAAGAATATTACCCTTTATAGAGCATTTAAAGCATGGGTATGCTCCAGTCCTTCCTGGCGTGAGGTTGGCCGTTCTTGGGAACCTCGGCCCTTACCTCTGAGGCGTTCCTCTGAAAATGCTCCTGGGAGAGAAGAAACAACAGCTACTTTGAGTCCATTTCTGGCTGGAGCCAGTGTGCTGATCCATTTGGCACTTCTGGAGGCAGGGCAGCCTTTGGAAGCCCTCGCTGCAATGGGGCCCTGCCGCTGGCAAGGAAGGAGAAGCCCAAGGCCTGGCACCCCTCCAAGCTGGGTTGTTCAAAATCAGTGCTGTTGCTTTTCTCCAGGTAGTGCTTTCATATGAGACAGGGGGGCAGGAAACAATTTCGTGCCTGTGTCTTTGGATCAAAATATGGCCTTAATATAGATCTGCCCAAAACTGTTCTTTACCAAAATGCAGAGAGTGCAATAGCCCAATAAGGTTATTTGCACAGATCGAAGTCTCTGGATTGGACTTGTAGAATTTATTTTGGATGACTGTATGAAAAGTTTACTGACAAAAAGTCTTTTGTATCTGTACATAATGGCTTTCAACCTACATTTATTCTGCTTTTTAGGCTTGAAACATTTAACTGTCTTTGGAGGTAATTATTCTTAAGTAAGTAATAAATAATCTGCAACTCGTTGACCAAGAAATGAGTGCTGTTTTGTAGGGAAGTTCTTAAAGAGCTCCTGCAGTTACAAAGAAGAGGTTGTATTGCCCTAAAAGAGCGGTAGCATACAGGTATGGCCTGTAAATTTGCCATGTGAAAGCATGTTCAATCACTCTTCAAATACAGCTCAGAAAGTTACTGTTCTGCCATTGTCAAGCTTAATTCTGCATTTCACTAAGTCAGCTTTATGACACTATAAATGCACTGAATTAATAGTGGTACAGTGGTGGTATCTCAGCATGACATCAGAGTAAAGGAGTGGAGGGTCACAGGGACTTAAGACCAGTTTTACCAGATTAGACCAAAGGTCCATCCATAAGAGTGTCCCATCTGTGATAGTTTCAAGTGGCAGATGCTTGGAGAAAAGGTATACAAACCCAGCAAGCCTATAGTGACATTTTTTCCTTGTACATCATTGCCATCTTCCAGCAGACAACTAGCTGATTCTTTCCCAGGAAGACATGGTAGTTTTGTAAAAACAGCTCTTGAGATTTTTTACTTCTATGGATGTATTTCATCACTTTTTGCACCTATATAGCTTCAAGCATCCAAAATCTAGACTATCAAGTCTTATGCCATCCACTTTGAAGCATCACTGTTAATGGGAGAATGATAATTTCTGTCTTGTGAAAATAGCTTGAGGGTATAACACATAAGAAAGTAATAAAACATCTCAAACCTCAACATTATATTTGATACAAGCCCCCAAATCATTTCCTAAAACAACTTTCTTGAACTGGAGGTGCCTCTTGTCTTTTTTCCCAGTAAAAGAAAGAGGTTAGTAGTTTCTAATGCTTCCAAATTTAGGTGAGATGTGACAGAGTAGATCTGGGCGCACTGATGATACATATGACATTGGGAGGTGGGCCAGTAGGTCATTGGCTCCTTTTTTGCAGGCCCCAAAGAGTTGGCAACTCCTACATCTGATTGTCAACAACAAATCTTGCAGGATGCATTCAGTTCTGGGACTTCACATGTATTCTTAAGGTCTCCAAAGAGACAAACACACTTCCAGACACTTGTAGCTAGAAGTCTTAGCCTATTCACATGAAAAAAGTGGAGAGCCTGGAGACATCACCCTTTCTAAATCAAGTGCATAAGGCCCAAGAATCTACAAAGCGTCCCAGAGCCCTCCAATCTCACTCCCACCATCCACATGGACGTGTCTCAGAGTCTGGTGGCCACACCAAAGGACAGCGGAAGATATTCATCTGTTGGCCTTCACATACATACTGTCCCACGAAGCTCTCTGAAGCAAAAGCAGCAGCTGCATCCCCACCCTAAGGGTTACCCTCAGCAGAGTCATAAACTGTATTTCAGATAACCCTCTGTGGAACGTTGCAAGTTTTATAGACACTTAGGATGGACTTCATGACTTCCAGCTGAAAGTTTCATCTGGAGGATATCTTTTCTCCCCAGACAGCTTCCTGATGATTACTTGATATCAGATAGTTGATAACCAAATAAGGATGGACAGGATCCTAAGAAAAAACTGCACGTCAGCTTATTGTAAGTTCACTGTTGTGATGGCAAGTGCAGAAAGAGGCACCAGAAAAGAGTGAGGAAAGAAGAAAATGAGGGTACAATGCAGATTTCCAGAGCAGGTAGTCATAAATCATTCCATTTAATCAGATGTCTACAAGAAGAAACACTTGGATTACTGACTCGGATATGAGTGTCTGCAAAGCTGCTTTGTACCATGACTAATAGCAATGCATATCAAGTACTATTTCTGCAATACAAGTGCATGCTTGCTTGCTCTGAAAAGTTGACTAAAACCACCAAACATTTTTTCCCTATGACCTAAGCTGGACAATGGAAGAGGTTTTTGGATTTAGAAGAGTGTTGCATTTTTACGCACTTTTTTCCTCCTCCCAATGTAAAGGGAAGACAGCCTCACCAGATCAAGAAAGCAAACTGTATAGTGGATGTGATATCAAAAGAAAAAATCTTCCATCCCATGCAAAGAACAGAAGCGTTCTGTATTAATGTTAAATCGAGTGCTAGAATAACTTTGCTTCATCAGAGAAATTAAGAACAGAGTCCAATGATTGAAGGTGCACGTACTCCACCTTCACCTACAAAGCCCGAGAGACGTAACGCTTGGCTGCACATCAAGCAAGCTGTTGTGAAATGCAGACAGGAGGAGGGAGAAGATTGTGGTGCTCTTCTTTGAGCTTGCCTTAGATACGCAGCTAAACAGACTTCATTCAGGGTTTAATGTCTCAATTTGCACCGCTATTGAAATAATATTAAAAAGGGCAAATTAAGAAAAGAACAAGCCTGGAGGAAAAATACTGTGACAAAACATTAGTGATGGGGGAATGAGAAGTGAAGAATCTGTGCAGGCCTCTTCCAGCAGAACACCCTTACAAAAGCAAATCCATGCTTCCCTGGCCAAAAGAGGTCAGTGGAACAGGCAGAAAGAAGTACATCTAAGTTTTCTAAAATTTATCTCACACGGTCAGAGATAGGGGACCCCAAGAACTCTGTCAGATCATGCTTGATACAAGAGGAAAAGAATGACAGCAGCTGAGACTGCTATTGTACATGTTGTAACCAATACTATAGTGACTTCTTATAGAAAAAACCTTACTTTTCCACACAGTTGTGAGAAACTAGAAGACAAAATATGTGCAGCCAGTTGTATATTTAAATAATGATGTCTCTTACAGAAAACTAGTGCTGGTTATAAATAAAAAAATGCTGAAAATATGATAATCCTATAGTATGAATGATCAAAGTGATTGGACAGTATAACTCCTTTGACAAATATAACTCAACAATAGTTGTTGATTTTTAGTTCTCATTTCTGTAATCTTCACAGAAGTCCAGATTCACAAAGTCTAAATTACACATTTTTTTTTTACTGGCTGAGTTTCAGCCTTCAAAGCTGCTTGGATAAGTAGGAAGGAGAGCTTATGTGGGATGGTAGGCCATGTGAATCTGGAGCTCAGCTTTTTTTTAGTCCAAAAACTCAGTGAACATCTTGGAATTTTTGGCCTAATATAGAGTTAAAATATGAAAGTGATGCTTCAGGTTTTGCCTACCTTTATTTGATTGACTGGTTAGAAGTTGAACTAGTAAAAAATGTAGAATAAATATTATTGACACAGTACAGCACAATATTATCAGTACAGTATATTTATGCTGGTTAAGCCACTTGGAAACCTGTCAGAAGTCCACCAAAATCAGCTGCCACACTGCATCTTGGCTGCTTAAATTACAGCCATTGACGCAACAAATATTTGTGGGAGGTATGAGAAGTATTTTGGTGTATTTAACAACCTGTGGGCTCAGGCTACACTTGTGTTTGATGAGTGGACCTGACAGCAGGGACTGGGTCTTTCTGAGCCTGGGGCTGGTTGGGGGCGTGGTGGGAAGTCCCCAGGCATGAGCCCCTGTGGCCGAGCCCATAAATGCGTCTCCTGCAGAGGAGAACAAGTGGCAGCATCCCTGGAGAGTCGGATACTCCAGAGAAATGTCAGCCTTCTGTGTGCCAGAAGAAGGTCCTTCAGTCCATGCTGCTTGTTTTCAGTGTGTATAGTACAAAATTGATTATTTGGGCCTTGACTTATTCTAACCTTGCTTTGGAGAGCCAGCTGGAGGATGCTGGCTGTCCTATCTGACCCACTAGGAGAGGTGGGACTTCCATGAGAGAAGTCAGACCCTCTGAGATCTCTGTTTCCTGCACAGACCCAAAGCCTTGGTTTCCATGATGAGAATTTGCAGGCTTCAGGACAGGTTGTGTTAGAACATTTGCAGAATTGGCACTTCATAACCATACAGTACATCAGGGCCTTGTTTAAGTTCTCCAGAGTGTTTCATTTTTTAATGCTTGGAGACAATTATATAACATGGAGGATATATATATATATATAAAACAGTGTATAAGATATAAGGTATAAGATAGGTATAAGCATGTCAGTAAGGATGTTAGAGAACAGAATCTATTCAAAGGTTTTTTAAAAGAATGCTATGAATAGCAAAAAAATCCTTTTGTATACCTCTGTGCACTTGTTTAAGGAATTTACTGATTTTTTAACATGCATTTTTGTTTTAAGTATGCACTGTATGAGGTTTTACCTGGTCTATGTGAACGTACTTCCACTGCATCTTGGTTTACTATCTCTAACCGTGTTTGGGATAGTTTTTCTTTTGGGTTGTACCCACAGAAATACTTTCAGACAAAACCGACACATCGGTTGCTTTCTTTTGTCAATGTGTGTTTTCGCTCGGGCACTGGGGGAATGTTTTATTTCTGGTTGCTCTCTAAAGGCGGTGCGTGGCTGATAAACTCCACATCCTCTTCCAGCCCCATCAGGAAGATACTGTGTTGTTTTCCCCAGCACTAACAAGTCCTGCCTCCCACTGCTAACACTGATTTGTCTGGAAGAGAAGAGAGGGCGCTCCCTGAGATAACCCGGTGTTAGGCCCTCTGTTCAACAGCTGTGCTAAATGAACCTACACTTGATTACGTATTAAAACCCATCAATCTTGCACAGGGTTTCCAAACCCTCCACAACCTCCTCAGCAGGCATAATGGCAATCACCGTGTTTAAAGGTCATGGTTAGGAGCTTAATTTAAAGCTCTTATAATAATGCAATTTAATTCTGGAAAATGCCATAGTATCACTCTCTGAGGACTCCTGTCAGAGAGAAGACACTTACTGCTTGTGCACAGCTTTGATTTATTTATTCCTTTGAAAAACATCTATGTCATTATCTTTTTAACTTACTAATGTTTCCACTTACTAGGTGGTAGGCAGACTTTCATAGCAGCAGTAAATTTCAAATTAAAAACATCAGTTGCATTTTAATTTCTACTATGGAAAATGTTGGGGCTTTTTAAAGCAAAAGCGGATAATGCACATGCTGTGTAGCTGACAAATTAAAGGAATTTGACTACCACAAGGTTTTGTACTGTTTTAAAAAAGACTTTCACATCTAATGGAGCATAAACCCATAATAAATAGAATTGCAACATGTGGTTTATTTTGATAACAGTAGCAGCAGCTGAGTAAAGCTAAAGAGGTGGTTCAGTGGTGTAAGCACCATGTTTGAAACACCTAGACTCTCTGGAACCTCCGGCTTAAATCTCAGCAGGGTTGACTCAGCCCTTCAGCTCCTTTAGGCAGACACCAAGTTTCATGCATCTACAACGCAGAGAGGTGACACTTTATGAATCAAGGCCCTGGCTCATACGCACAAAGCTTGCATCACTTGTTCTGTTCTTAGTGTCACTGGTGTTAATGGCTTTTCTCCTTATGGGTACAAGGCTTTCCCGGTGCTGGTGGCTGCTGGGCTCAGCTCTACGGCAGTCTGCAGACTGGCAGGGATGTACTCAGCCAGCTTCAATCGTCCTGAGATACCTGAAAGACTGGAAACTCTTGACAACAGAAAAAAACCCCTCATCCTTGACCCAAACTTACCCTTCATGAGACCAGCTTATTAACTGGGGCACAGGAGCATGCATCCTCGTCGGAGCTGTGAGGTACTCCCAGAGCCAGGGCAGATGCCTCAGAGCCATCTAGGTGCCTCCACACAGCTCCCAGGTGATCCCTGCCCATGCAGGGAAGGTCTCCTTCTCCCACGGCAGTCACAGACCAGAACTAGCTCTGTGAACCTGAGCAGAGCTGCAAAGTAGGGTAAAAAACTACCGGGAAACACTGGATGCAGAAAAGCCCAGTGCATAGAGTTAATTAGAACTACCAGACTTGTCTGTGAGATGTTGGCAGATATCTCTGGCCCATGTTATCATTTATCTTAAAACAGAAGAGTTGTCCACAGGTGATGTAAATCTCACCATACAACACTCAGGCACAAATTTCTTAGACTGTGTAGGCAAAACTAGGAGAGTTTCACACATGCCAGAGGCACATGTCATTTTATCATGTGGAAGTCTTGAATTTTTTCCACAAAGAACTTACCTTTCTTACCTCTCTAATACATGACATGGAAAAGAGAAGGAAAAACATCAATAAATACATTCACAGCTAATTAATCACAGTGAGGAACATAGGGTATAAAAATGCTGAATTTCTAAAAAGATTGTTCTGACTCTGATGTGACATGCCATTAAACTTATTTTCATTGCATTAATATACTCTGGAGCAAAAGCCAGGTGGCTTTTCATGGGCCTTCAGAAACCTACCCATTGCAACACGGCGAAGCGGCAAGTTACAGCACAGCATGGGGGAGAAACAAAATAAGCAGCTCTGGTGCAAAACTGCCAGGCCACCCCCACAGCTCCAGCAGACGAAGTTATTTGGAAGTAGATCATTGCGTAAGATTTAGAGTAACCAAATTGCTCTTGGAGGGCCTTAGAGGACTGTGAGGGGCCTGATTCAGTGCCCTACCACGGCTCTTTGTTGTCCTATTGTGTCCTGTAGTGTTGTCCTATCAGCTTAAAACCAGTGTAACTGTGCAAAGAGTCAGATTCCACCTTATGCTCATCAAAAAGTAGACATTGTTAAAGATACCTTTATTTTACTATGATAGAATCTACACGGACAATGCAACCATTTCTTTTTTCTTCATACAGTATTTAGAGCCTGACCTAAAGTCCAGTGAAATCTGTGTGTCTTCGCATTGACTCCGTGGACTTTGGATCACACCCGTAAAGTGTAGAGAAGCGCATGAATAATAACAGAGAACCAAGCACATCAAAAACTATCTTTCAAGTAAGTATGTGTTCCCATTTAAATCCCTGAACTCAAATTACAGGGTTTTCAAAGAGCAGTTTTCTTAAGAGCCAGGAACAAAATATTTATATTAGCTACACTGAAATGAAAAAGGGAAACTAACAGAAGAAAACGACACTATTCATCTACTCTTTAAAATCAAAATGACTGTTATTTTAAAAGCTAATATCTGCCTTCAATATCTTTCAGCCTTAAAAAGACATCTTTAAATAAAAGATGTAATAATCATAACACAAAAAATGAGAAGGAAATGGAGATCTCTAGCTGTACTCGGCTGAGAAGGTGTGGTACAGAGAATAGGAAATCATTTGGTTCTCCCTGATTATAGCTCTTTGTATCAAAATACTCGAGGCTGAAATTAGTGCGATCCACAAGAGCAGGTGTTTTGAATTTTAATCTAAGATATAATTAGAGTCTGTAAAAAATACTATGTGATGCAGTAATTGAAAGGGCTAATCATGGGATGTTTTATTTTTAAAAATATTTAAAAATAGATCTACAAGCCATAAAAACACCATATTCCACAAATCTTTATTTTGACTACATATAAAGCTGCAATCCACTACGACTTTGATTTGAAAGACTTAAACAATTCGCTTGTATCTTTAAAACGGATATGTAATTATCAAGTTCTTTATCTTGCATTTCATGTTGTTTATATAAACATTGTTAAAACCTCTAATGCTTGCACAATCACTCTGTGGGAATAATTGTCAAGGCCAAATATTGGTTTAAATGCCACCTGGATGAAAGGAATATATATAGACTGAGATAGAAGTTTTCCTTTTATTGTTGCTTATTGTTTGCAAATGATATTTCTTTGGACTTCAGGTACCCGATCTCTTATTCTAGAGTTTATAGCTAGAGGATGCCAAATTCAGCAGCTCTTCCTGTCCATGAAGAAGACCAACATACAGGCCTGTGGCTTTGCCTGTCACTGTTTTATAGTCAAGGTTGATAACCAAAGGAACTGATGCTGGTTAAAAAGTCATTTGATGGCTCCCATCTTCTTAGCTATTATGTCTGATTTTCAGCTAAAATGGCAACGCAATCAAGCAAGACAGGAATGAATCAATTAGATAGTGATCACAGGGAAATGAGTAAGGGCTTAACTTTTTACTGTGCAAACTGAGACAGCCTTAAAGAATTTGCACGGAATTGATCGTGCTAGTCGTCCAAATTTCTGCGAGCTGGTGCGGTGCAATTCAAATTAAGCCAGCTGAAATAAGGTGTCTGAAAGGACTAGTTGCTAAAAAGTTCCGGCTGTTATAACTGTGATGCACTGTTCTCTCTTTACCCCAGAAGTCAGGAAAAATAATGTAGACCACAACTCTCTGTGGGCCCAGCACTGTTTTGGACTATATACCATAACACTCTTGTATCAATGCTACTTTCTTCTACTGAAGAGGTATAAATAAGAATAAGGGCCATTGTCAACTAATAAGGAGCAAAATCCATATCTGATAATATATCTCTATTATTAAAATATGATTAGTATTATGAATATTAGTGGAGCAAAATAATTCAGAAAGTCTGTCTTTTCTGTAATCATGTTTGTTGAAGCCAGATACCAGCAATGAAGTTTGTAACACATTAAACAGTTATCTCCCAGACAGACTGAATGCCAGAGAAATGTGTATTTTATTAGCGCAGTGAAATGTTTCACTTTACCTGCAGTTCAGGTGACAACTTGCCTTCAGGTCTTCGGGATGGAGATAATGCCAGCATTCCTCAGATCCGCTGCCAGTACGTCTCGTGGTGGAGCGGGGTCGGAGGGCCCATGGGCCTGGTAATTAATGCAACGTCAATCCTGCCGCGGGGTCTTTGCCAGCAACCTTACAATGGAACCAGACGGCTCAATATCTGTGAGACTTTCCCTCCGCTGGAGCATGCTGGACGTGTTTTTTCCCTGTTCAAAGAGAAAAACCTTTCATTCCAAAGGTGTTTTGAACTCATTCGAAAGTGCAGATGTTGTTTATACGCCATATTACAGGGGAAAATATTTCTTTTTTCATGTTTTCTGAACTTATTATTGAGGAAAAAAACCCCAAAAACCTGGACAAGGTTCAAGTTTGCTAAGTGCCAAATTCTTCAAACTTTGTAATTTAAATCATCATCCCACGTACGTATTGGAAAGCCAGATGCTTTGTATCCTTTTTATCTCCTGTTCTATCTGTCAAGCACAAAGATTTCTGTGTGTCGGAGAAAGCAAGTGCTGCTTCTCAGCATGGCATTGCAGAGAGAGAGGCAAAGAGAGATGTTTTCATCAGGATCCCATTCCCTTGTTCTCACAGCATTTTCGTTTCTGAGCTTCGAGCAAAACTCGTAATAGGAATGCTTTCTATTTTTCGTCTTGAAGGCTTGTTTCTGCTATCACAGTTAGTAGTTACCCATGAGAAACGTGTTAAATGAAATCTCACTTACTTCAATAGACTCCTTAGTCTGATTAATTGCTGAGTGAAGTAGATTTCACCCAGATACATGTGTGTGTGTGTGTACTCCATAGCATTTTCTCCTGCTTTCATAGTATCCTGTCAATACTAGTCACTGACTCTGACTCAAACTCAAGGCATCGGCTGTAATTGCAAGCTTCCAGACATCCATTTTCATAACCTTAAAACTTAACTTTGACCAAACAGGGCAATACCAAAAACTGGATGCTTCAGTATTAATATAAAATTATATATAGTTGACTGGAATGACCTGCCAAATCACAATTTTCAAAAGATAAATCTTAATAAATGCAAAAATAAAAAATTAAAGCTTGCTGCACTTTTTAATTACACAAAGGCATACTACCTTCTGCACAGAAGCCACGCTTCAAAGGAGCAACATAGAACAGACAGTACTTAATGAATGAGTTTTCAGCCTTGTGTTTAAGCATCCCGATTCCATGAAGAGCTCTGTCCCTTCATATTATCTGAGCCCTGGTCTGAGTTGTGAAGTGCTGATTTCCTCAGAGTCTTTTCTAATGCTTATGAAAATAATACCTGAGTGATTCAAAAGCAATCTTTAACCCCTACTTGTAAATTGTGTTGGCGTTATTTGCTGCATTTTATAGATGCTGTGTTTAAATGTAATATTTTCAAAAGTTTCAAATTATTTTGGATGCTCAGCAGAAAATCTCTGATTTTTCTGAGCACTTGTCTGCTCAAGACAGAGCTCCTAGTGACTGCAGTGGCAGCTGCAGTCTGAGAATAATTCTGGTTAGAAGGCACCATCTGATCCACCCCCCTCTCAAAGCAGGGCCAATTTTGAAGCTATACCCAACTTTGAAATCAGATCAGGTCTCTCAAGGTCATATCCAGACAAATCTGGAGTATCTCCAAGGATGGAGATTTCAAAACCATATAAATACTTAATACTTCTGCAAATCAGGACCTGCAAACCCAAACCAAAGCACTCAGAAAAAGTGATTCTGCAAGTTGCTGCCACAGAGGGAGCATGGATCATGCACAATCTCCTGTGTCTTTCTGAGTGCTGAAAATCATGGTGGTCTCATGCTGCTGGTAGGTGATGTGTGGTGAAGTCCCCTTTTGGCTCATTTATTTACATGCAGCCCCCCAACATCGCAGCAGCTCAGTTTCCTATAAGCAGGAGAAGACTGCACATACCTGCACTTAGTCCAGTGCCCTGAAGGAAATGAGTCTCTGCCAACACTTAAGGGCTCTTAGCAAGTCCCTGGTGTCTTTGAACACTTGTAGGCTGTACAGCCTTGCACTTTTCCCCTGTAATGGAGAATATGAGCTGTCTGTGGATGACCAAGGACAACTGAGCTGCTGCCATCTAAGAGAAGGCTCCAGTCCTGAACTCTTTTGTGAGCCCTCCTTCCTGCAGGAGCAATGCCATCCGCATCTGAGAAACAATGCTGGGGAATATTTTAAGAGCTACCATGGCCTTGAAATAAGTCATGACCTTGTACAGATAGGTTCCCTACATTGTTTCATGTGTTCATGGGTTCTGGCTGGCACTGGGGTTCAAGACAGGAGAGAGCTGGGGAAGAAGAGCAAGGGCAGCACAGTCTGTGACAAGCTAACCCTGGAGTGTCTGTGTTTTCAAAGTGTGCTTAGTTGCAATGGATGAATGAATGGGCAATATTTTAAGTAATTTGCCTTGTTTCTTCCTGTGGTCAATACATGGGAAAGAAAATGTGCCACCCACGGCTGCATGGAGTGGCTGGGGGGGCTGCACCATGGCCATGAAGCATGTCTTTGGACCGGTTTCTCGGGAACTGTCTTCTCTGAAAGAGGATCTGGCTGCATCCTGCCACAGAGTGCTTGGGCACAAGGCTGCAAGGTGAAGCCATATGCTCCAGCGAGGGAGCTTTGAGTGCACAGCCTCTCATCGTAACAATTCTCCAGCCACAGGACAGTGCTGCAGCTTTTCTCTCCACCTGTGATGCCCCAAGTTGGGCCCTGCTGGGTTTGCCAGGGAAGGCAGGAGGCCAAGCAAGGTGCTTGAGGTTCCAAGGGGAGGGAGCTCATTGGGAGCACTGCATTTGGGGAGGGAAATTTGGCAGTTCTGAGACACTGGTGGAAGGTTGACAGAGCCACCTGTGCCCCTTCACCTAGCAAAAGACTCCAGCTCTGGGGACCTCCCAGGGTGGTTTGCAAAAAGGATGGTGTAGGAGCACTGGTTGTGCTGGCCTGCGCCATGGCGGTTCTTCAGGTGCCATGGTGTTTCCAGGGTCTCGTATGGGTGGGTGCCAGCCAGGACGAAACCGCACCAGCAGCCGGAGGCACCTCATGGCAGCCCTGTGTCTGCTTCTGCACTACCATGAGGTTGGACTTCCCCTCTTAAATTCAATGTGAGCTTGTCGTACGCAAGGAGTGGAAAATACCAACATTAAGGATAGTCTAAGCAAAGAAAAAAGTCAGGTGCCATCAATTCACAGAGAGAGAGTCAAGAGTGTTGTGCATAAAGTAACTGCTCAGCAAAAAAATGCTGGGTTTGTTTTACCTTTAGCATAACATTTAAAAAAAAAATAATCCCAAACCTTGAGCTTTCTGTTGGAGAAAAGCAGACCTAATACAGAAGGGTGTGCTACAGGCAGCGGTCCAAGAGCACGCAAGAGATTTGTAAAAGTAATGCTTCAGGAAGCTTGGTCCAAAAGCATGTTCCAGCAAATGATTGTGCTGAAATTAATCACAAAGGAAAGCTGCAGGAGCCAGCTAGCACTTTAACTCTAGCATAAACTGGCATTGCTTTTTTGGAATGACTAGAGCTGTGCTGATTTATACCAGCTGATGATCTGGTCCACAAACATTTTCTTATTCCAACTTTAATTATTTCCCAGAGTGTAAGGGTGTCTATGTCTATCTCTGTTCTTTTAAGATTTCCAGATGCTAGTCTGGAAGTATGCTTACAGCAAGCATTAAATTGGTCAGTTTGGATGGAGTACAGGCTTCCCGACATCCTCATTGGATACTTTTATTTCAACTTATGTATGAGCTGGTTGATTATGAGTATCTTTTTTTTTTTTCCCCTTTCTTTTTTGATATTGAAATTCTCAGTGAACATAAATGAAAAGGGCCTGTTCTCACAGTCCATGAGGGCAGGCTATGTTAATGGTAGTTACATGTGTACATTGAATATATTTGTACATAAGGGTGGCTCCTTATATTTAGATTTGCAGTCCTAAGTCAAAAATAGCTCCCTGTTTATGAGCTACCAAAACCTTTGATTTCAAACAATTTAAAGTGGCATTTCTCAAGTCCTGTCTTTATGAATACGCCCTCTGAGTCTTTTTCACTGCACCTGTACAAACAGCAACAAAGAGAAAACATGTGAGTGTGAAAAGGGCCTTCAGCTTCTCCCACCTATTTAATGAGACTTCCTTGCTTTTTTGCAAGCAAATGAAAGACAATAAATTATGTGAGATGCTGTTTCAATGGCAGCAGGAGTGATAGGAGTGTCCTCATTTGATGCTCTAGGGGATAAGACTTATAAACGGTGCCATAAAATGTCTTTCTGGGATGTGAAAGCTTGCAGAGAATGAGGCAGTTCAGCAAGCCGTGTAGTTTAAACCAAAGTGCGCTGTGCTTGTCATGTGTCTGATCTGGTTTGTCATGACAAAGAGCCTGATATTAAATTGGTGGAGCTCAACCAGATTCAGCAAAGCAACACAGATTTATACCAACTCAGATTCTGCATAGAAATCTCTGCATTATCATTAGAGTTAGAAGTATTACTGAGAATTGTGCTGCTGTTGGAGTCTTTCAATATCCCAGATAGATGACAGTGTTTTTCACCAAATGAAAAACCAGATACAGATCATTCAGTTAGACGCAGTTTGGATTGCTACTTTGGACACTGGAGAACGGGTTGTACCAGAAACCTTGGATCAAGACACTTTGAGTAGATTAATTTTAAATTAAATGTAAAGATAAAACCAGGTAGTTCTCCTTGAAAGTTAAACTAGCATTTTCAGTTTTAAAAATGCAGTTCACAGAACTGGGAAACTCATGGACTTGAATGTAAAAGAGCTGGAGTTTCTGAATGACAAAGGTACAACATTTCCCTGAGGTCTCTACTGAAATCAAGAGAAGGGATCTAGACCTAGCTGGATGATTACCCAGCTCAAAAATAACCTATTCAGAACAAGTAGACATCCTATGAAGAATGGAAAAAGAGAGTAATGTTCAGCTAACACGATTAAGTCTTAGAGGTCAGGAAGCGTATGGATAAAATGAGAATTGCCAAAAGACAAACTAAGTTGGATTTTTCAAACACAGCTAAATCAAACAGAGATTATTTTAGCCACACAAACAAAAAGATGATTTATAGCCACTGCGCAGTGAAGATGGTGATGAAGTTCAGGATAATACAGATATGGCCCCAAGATGAATACTTTGGCTCAGTTTTCAACAGGGATGATGATGTTAAACAAGACTGTGTTGCTAATGGGAATATGAGAATGGAAATGGAATTAACCACATCTAAGGTGGACGCCAAACTCTAAAGAGATTAATGCGACTGAGTCAGCTTGCAGTGGAGCCACATCCTAGAAGAACTATGAAAGAACTGGTTTAAGAAACTGCAAATCTGCTAACAAAGATTTTGAATGTGTTGATCAGAGATGATAGCTCTTCCTTGAAAAAGCAAGCATTGGATTGAACTTAAGTAAAAAAAAGGAGAAGTCTGGGCAACCACAGGTCTTCAAGAATACGTGAAATTTCAAAATAGACATTGGAGAAAAACAGATAAGGACATGAAGATGGAAATGGAATGACAAGTCACTCACTTTAGCAAGAGTAGATTATGTCTGAATAACCTGACAAATTATTTTTATTAGTAAGAGAAGGAGGTGCAACTCAGTTACTAGGAAAGCTTTTGACACAGTGCTGCATAGGAAATTGCTCGTTAAGCTGGAGAAAATTTGGATTAGCAGAAGAATTGTGAGGTGGAAAAAAATGAAAGATCATGTTGAAAGGAGAAATACCAAACTGAAAGGAAGTTACTAGTGGAGTTCTTCCAAGATGTGTCTAGGGACTGATCCTATTTAACATTTTTAACAACTTTGGCAGAAATGTAGTACTGTGCTCATGAAATTTTCTGATAATGCAATATGTAGTGTGAATGTGGAGGAGGACAGTATACAGGAAGAATTGGATAAGCTTCAGGACTGGAATAATAGAAATGGGATGAATTTGAATAACCCAAAAGGTGAGGTCAGGCGCTTTAGGGTTCTTTTTTTTTTCCCAAGCAGGAAGCTTTGAAAAAAGACCTGGGAATGGACTATTTGATCACCAGATGACACAATATGTGATGTGCCTGTGGAGAATGGAAATGTGGTCCTCAAATTTATCAGGTGTGGAACCTCCAGCAAAGATAAGTACCAGTGCCATTTTGTGACACAAGCTTACTTGAAATGGAAATTAGGAGGTTTCTAACCAGAAGAGCTATACACTTGAAGAGCTATACACTTCTGGAACAGCCATCCATCAACCCAAATATGCTGTTAAGACAGAATCTTATCGGTTTACGGAAATTGGTACAACGAGGCAGTTAGGGGACACTGGAGGCAGCAGTCCAGGAGAGCTCTTCTGGGTCTGACTTCCTTTACAACTCGCACAGAACTCAGACACCCAGCTTGGTAGAGTCACCCAAAGGCTAGCTTGAGCTTGAATTCCACTTTTGATGAAAAAGTAAGCCCAAGTTTGTAAGAAATATCAGTAGCTGTTAATCATTTGACTGGCTCAATCCCCGAATATATATTTGTCTCTGCGGTGGCAAATGATCCTAATTAATAATGTATCCCCTATCATCACCTGTAACGATTCCTGTTAGGTAGTGACTCTCTTGATTTTCAGGCAACTTTGACAGCGCATCTGGCTGCGGTTCGTAAATTTTATCATATTTTTTCTTTTAGTAGGTAATTTTCACAAGATAGCCCCCAAAACATGCTGAATAGGTTCTACGGAATCTTAATCCCTACAATTCTCATGTAGGATTATCAAAATATGAGACGTATTTTCAGTAGCTGGGCTTTCCAACTGCTTACCACCATTTTTGCTCTGCACAGGGGCCTCTGCACCTCCAAACCATAGACTAGTGAAGGCCAACGGGGAAGGTCTGTGCCCTGTCTCAGGGACTTGGGAGAGTCTTGTTTACCAGAACTTTAATTTCGGCTAAACTGATTTCTCTGCAGCTCATAATCAAGACAAAAGAGCCCTCATTTGATAAGTACTCTCTATTTAGCTGTGATGAAGTGCTCAGATGAAGGTTTCTGCTGTGTTCCGCTTAGCGTATGTAGGACTGCTCTGTGAACCTATTAACTTATTATTTAGACACTGGATGGGCACATTTCCAGTAGATGACTGGATGTTCACATTTTTTATTTGCTAAAGATTTCTTTGACCTTGGTGAAAACTGAAAGAGAGGAAATAGCATTCAAGGAGGCAGAACTTAAAATGAAAAACACATGAAATGGGAACTCCCTGAGGAACGGAGGAATGGAGCACTGGCCGAACTTGGGGGTGTTTGCTGTTCGGCAGCCTTGCCAGGACATATGCAGAGCAATATTTGAACTTTAAATTCATCATGTGCAAAGGAAAAAAAAAAAAACAACAACCCAGCAACCTAAAAAGTTTAACAATGGAGGTTGCATCCCTGAGATTCAAAGCTTTTTTTCTTTTAATAACAATTAAAAAAATGTGGGCTATTTGGTGAATTCACTAATGGAAGCTGGGTCCACATATGTCTTTCATTTTAAGATACCAAATTAAATTGCAACTGATTTCTGTGGCCACCTTATTTTTTATGAGAGTGAGAGGCTGCTTAGTGAAAGGCATGTATTTATGACTAATATAAAGTATAGAAGATTTGTTACAGTGGCCCACACCTGTCACGGGCATTGATTTACACATGTACTGACTTGTCGTGTTTGCCTATGGGTAGCTTAAAATTACAGACGTGGTACACATAGACTACATAATTACAATACCAAAAAATATCATCAGAAAAAATAACAATTTTCTACATACCACAGTCCAAAACCTTTACAGTGCAGGATATTTCAGCTTGAGCTCACATTGCATTGTTGTGCAGGCAGGTACTTGAGATCCACCTTCTCTGGAATATAAGGCTTATTTAATAAATGAAAAATAAAATAAATATTTTACTGACTGGAATAGTCACTATGGTTCTGATTTGCTGCTAACACAGACTCGTCCTTTTGAGGCTCAAACCAATTTCAAGTCACAAAAGAAAGGTGATGGAAAAACCTTTTTAACATCTCTGACAGAGCACGCAAAACATGGCTCATCACATTGCAGCAGTATGATGGTGACAGGGTGCTGTGGATCTGTTGTCTGCCACTGACTCATGGTCCAAAAAGGACCATCTGCAGAAGACTGTTTAGGAACCGCTGATCTCAATCATAAATACTGTCTATGCTCTTGAAACAAAAACTTTGCCCTTTTGGTGAATAATTTTAAGTTTTAGTTATTTTAATATTTTTCTGTAAATAATTTTAATTTCGTCCAGCTGAAGTAGTTAAGTTTTCCCTCCAGTGATCCTAGCAGGCTCTAAAAGTGTTAAACCTTGGCTATTTTCTATCCTGTGGGCAGGTAGACCTGTGTTATCATACTGATGATAACATGTGAGGCAGAGGGCAGGGATGGGACAGAGCCAGGACTGGCGAGTGGACATGGGGTGTGCAGCCTGACACTGCTGACAACATCCAGACAAACACCAGGCCCTACTGACTCGAGGGCTGTAGCACCATTAATGCCCACGATAAATCCTTATACGATGCAACAGAAACCAATCCCACCTCATTTTTTCGGGGTAGTGGAGTAGAATGCAGAAGATCCAACCCATATCTCCTGCCTCAGCTTTCCTGCTCCCTCCAGACTGTGGATCCCACAGTGACCCTGGACCAAATTGCTCAATTCAGTGGGCAACTGGTTGCCTGTGTGGAGACTCACCACCACCAAGCAAAGACAGAAAGTCATGGCTAACACCATCTCCCTGAACTGATATTTTTGGAGAGGTTTAATACTACACGCTGGTCATCCTGGAGAAAAAGGATGTAAAATAAAACATTGCATGCAGGTAATAAAACAAAACAAAATAGGAAAAACAATCTTTTGCCCCTAAAAAAATGTGACCTCCTGTCGTTAAGACTATGATTTTTTTCTTACGGATATCAAATAAACTGTCTTTATGGGACCAAAGAGACTTACGGAACATCCCTGATTGACTTGGAGTGTAATTATGGCTTGTATAACATCCATGATCTGTCCTTTCTGCTTTTCCCATTCCACTCCCCATTGCCTTCACCCCTGCTTCATGGGCATACAAGGCTCTGGAGACTGAGGCTTCCTTTCCTTTTTCTGCAGTAGCAAACTCTTATTTTCTTATTCTTCCATCATCTTTGTACATGCAGGATCACAGGGGAACGCTCAAGGTCTGTGGCAGTTTATTTAGTTCACACTTTATGGGAAAAATATCTGGGAATCATTTTTCTGGGTTCAGACAATTACCTGTAGATCATTTGCAGTTTTCTTGTTGATGTGACACTTGCATAACATTTAGTTTTTCTAGACAGTTACATCATGTTATTTGATATATACATAACATCTGTAATGTAATTCATAAAACAAGCTGTGGCATCTCACATACCTCTATATTTACTGAATCTCCAAATACAAAGACTTATCTTTAAAGCCTTGTTTACTTTTGTCTGCATAAAACTTAAGAAAAACCTCACATGATTCTAGGTATTAATACAAAACTTAGATGTGAATAAACATAAAACAACGCCTCTAAGTCTGTATCTACAGTAAAATCTCAGATGTAGCTAAATAAATGAAAAGCAAAACATTTTTTACCATAACGAAAAGTTTCAAATTAAGGAATATTGGATATCTTGTTTGACTGAGTGAGGCTGGAAGCCAGCTAGAACTTTCATTTGGGTTTTTTCTTTTGTGTCTCTTCAAAATGTTCTTATTATTGAATATCATATGTCTTGCTGTGTTTCTAAATTCATGCACATTTCCTGCTAAGAACATATGGAAAAGAGTAGATGGTTCAGAGTGAAATCTGGATGACATAATAAACCGTGAGAGAGAAACTTGAAGGATTAATACAGATCCAAAGTCTGTAACTATGTCTACTGTTAAGAACACACCACCATTTTTTATAGTACAGACTTTTATGAGGCAGAAATAGGAAAATGTAAAAATCAGACTGTTACAGAATGTTAGGATTTTGTATATGGATACTCTGGATGTGACAGCAGTTTAGAAATGACAATTCTTTAAACATTTCCTCATTTTAGTCAATTTTAAGAGTGGGCAGATCCTGTGTAAATTTCCAGTGTACTCTTGGTCCATTATCTTCTCTTTCTCTAGCGTTTTGTTTCTTCTCAGCAAATGGACAGTTACCAGTGCTCCCCCTTTCTAAAGCAGGTGAAAAATGCAATGTGCACAGATTTGCTGCTGACAGCAACGTTAGGTAGGTTGGTGAACGCTGCAGCCATAAACATGGGATTAATAAGAGAGGTGGTGTTGATTCTCATGACATTCGTGCCTAGAAATACATTTCTAGTCAGATGCTCAACTAGCAGAAAACTTTGTATTTAAATGACTGACTTCCAGAGATGTGGAGATTAACCCTAAAGGAAGAGGTCATAGCTCATCTCACTGTGTCTCCGTGCAGAGTTGGGCTCTGCAGAGGGATGATGTGGGCTCCCTGCTCAGCCTTCCTCGGCCAGCTGCAGTCAGTAAGGATGCCACCCTGGCACCTGCGGCTACTGCCAGGCTTGCTTCCAGAAATGCGTAGCATGCAAGCCCACCCTGGTACAGCTGTAGTTACATCTACCCTTAACCTGAAACGCTGGTCACTCCCATAAATGTTTTCTGTCGTGATTTAAGAAATTAACAAAGGATTCCTCTCAACAAACTAAGGATATTTCCAAGCTATTCTGCAAGATCCATACCAGTCACCTTCGGCTCCTTAGATGTCTAACAGAGAGAAGACAATTTATGAAACCAGTTTTAGATTCCTCTCTTCACATGCAGTGGTTCACCATCAGGAGGTGCCTGTTCCTCTCAGTAACTATCAAGGAAGCCTTCTCCTGATCCAAGCCATTCATCTAACTTTCAGAACTCCTCAACTAGAAGAGATGAACTTGATCAAATATTTTCCTAAAAGTCTAATACGTATTGAACTGAATTCAAATGTGCACTAAAAAAATCTTTTGAATAGAGTACTTTTAAATTTCCTTACTGAAATGCTTCTCGTGGTTGTGAGGGCACCTTGTGGCTGCGCTGTCCTGGCGGAGGACAATGGTAGCAATGGCACCCAGTAAGGAGCCAGCAGCTGATTGTTCCCAAGAAGCAACTCAGGGAGTGCAAGCCCTGCTAGGAAATGCAACGAGGATTTTCTAAGACAAGGGTCTTCCTTAGCTGGAGACAGAGCAGGGCTTGGAAAAGACGTGATGCGACTTCTTCCCAAGCAGAGCTGAGGAAGCTGTCTGGGAGGGTACCGTGGGAAAGGCCCGAGTAAGATCAGGAAGGCACAGAAGTGGTAAGCATTTGTCTGGATCATGGTCTGCCAGGAGTTTGAGGATTAAGGGATTAAAGTTTGGATATGTAGGGTAAGCAGGAGAAGAAAAAGGCTTGAGCTATATGAAGCAATTTGGCAATCTGAGTCCTTCTGTGTGAGGACTAGGAGAGTATGGCAGCACCTTATCCCTTCCTTAGCCCAGCTAAGGTAAAGCCCAGAGCTATGTGAGCTACCAAGTTTAGAGAGGGAGAAGAGCCATGGATATGTAAAAGAAGGCTCTTTTTGTCAGGAAGGCTAGAGCCACCTCATGCAACCATTGCAGGTGAAATGGAGATGTAATCTACTGCATGAGGAGAGAAGAAGACAGGTAAGGAGGAAAGCTGAGGTCTTGTGTTGCAAGTAAGCTTACGCCAGACAGAAATATCTGTACATGCAAATTCGAATCTGGTCTCAAATGATAAGGAGTGAACATCCACTCAGTTTTCTCTGTTATGTGCTTTAATGCACGTAATCATGTCACTAGGGAAAAAAGAGACTGATGTGGTTGTTTCAAACTATCGGTCATGGAGTAAATGGTGTTTAATAGTTCCTCACTGCAGGAATAGCAGTTCAACATCTGCTGTAAACCTGAGAGATCACGACTTTTTAAGCGTTTAACTATTCACTTTTTAAAATAAGAACCAACCAGATATCTTGTAATAAATGCCTGCCTTTCTGTGCACATCCCGGGCTAAAGATAATAAGAGTCCTTACAAGTGAAGGCACTAACAGGCAGAACTTGAAGCTGTTACGAATAATATAGTGGAAAATTTCCCCGGGCAGCTGATCTAATTTTGATTGTCAAAAAAAATCTGTGTTCAGCATGAAACCGCCTGTAATTGTAGCCCTAGTGATCTTTTTCACGAGTTATTAAAATGAGTTTTCAGTCACATCACGGTAAAATTGGCAATATAGACATTGGAAAGAAGGGAAAAAAAGATCAGTTTTATCTGGCCGCCTTCTTAGAGTCCCTCAGTCAAATTTCAACACAGCAGCAATAAAAATATTCTATTATTTCCTGCTGGTAGGCAAAAGGAAGCTGTCCTGCAGAATCTGTTTCCTGACCATCAGAAAACACTGGCATGGAAACACATCTAAATTTGCACAAGAGAGAATTGATTAGGATTAATCTTTTTGCAGCTCACTAGTGTGGCCAAATCCTTTACTCAGTGTTGAGGAGTATTTCACAGAGTTGAAGTATAGAAATAAAATATTAAAAGGTTGGATGTCTTTAATTACCAGTCTATTTTCCTAAATACAATTATCCATTATTTTAACTTCTATTCCTTGTGCCAGAGCTATGTCAGCATGGACTCTGTCCTTACTGCAGCAAAACGTCTGTTTTCTTAAGTGGTCATTTTGCCTGAGGAGGGTCTAAAGGATAGTATCCTTGAAATTGTTTATCTGGGCTGATTACAGTAGAGAAACAAAAAATATCCATAAAATCAGAAGTTAATCTTAGCCAGGAAATAAGTAATACTGAGTCACTAAACCTGGCAAAGGTGGCTGTTTAACAGAAGCTATTCTGAGCCAATTCCTGTATATACTCCACTGAAGCATAGCCATGGCATTTAATTTAGGTACAAGTGCCAAATTAAACATTTAATTGACTTTTCTGTTACACTAAGTTGTCTTAACTTTGACTATACATTGCTATAGGTACTGCTATAGATACTATTAAACTGAGTATGAAGCCCAGAGAGTGCCAGTTTCTGTGGGAAAAGAGCACCATTTCAATGGTGCTATTCTTTCTGCTGCAATAAAAAATAATAATAACAAAAAAAAAATCCTTTACAGTAAATGTCCACATTGAGAACTCACAGAATTTTTGTTTCCTTTCTACATCCAAGGGTGGGAAGTCATACAATATTTGGTTAACTGGCATTGTGGTGAAAATGCTTTCAGGAACATAATTTTCTATCAGGCAATAGACTTTTAAATCTATTTTAACGTTTTATTCTTAGATGTGTAAACAAATTCTGAGAAGCAGGCCTACTAAACCTTTCATTCCTCTGTCATCCTACTAATGCATCACAGAGAAGTTATTCTCAGCTTTCACTGAAGCCATTGTATTTCTAATCCACTTCAGTCTGGGAAAATAACACCCTGATTTAATTAAGAGAGCAATGAATGTAAACTGACTTCAGAGAAGAGCTAAACTCTTTCTCCCCCCCATTGAAAATTCATATGCTGAGTGATGTGCAGCAGAAATCCCTTATACCTGTCCCAGATGACATGTTAGCACTGACTTGCTGTGAGGAGATGAGAGTCTGATGTTAAGGGTGCAACTTTACGGAAGTTCACTGTGATTTACACCCACGCCCTCAAGAGAAGAATCTGATCCCTGGTTTCTCCACTGCTTCTCAGCTGTTATCAAAGAAAATACATTTTGCTTAATCTGACATCTCAGGAGCAAGAAAAAGGAGATTTTCTGAAAAGTGTGTCCACAGGGTTCACGTTGTTTCTGAAATTTCTATTTGTTTTCCCGGAAGATCTCACCGTATTACAAATAAAAGACTGTTCTTGAAATATCTTTGGGGGATACAAAAGGGTATATGCACATTTGTTAATTCTCTGAATCCCTATTTGCAACAGAGTAGCTGCACATTTTGTGAGGCAAAAAGCTGAAGAAAAAGGATGCCTAGTAAGGAAACCTTAAGCAGGCTTTAGACAGGCAGAACACAAGTAGAGCATGGCTGGGCCTCTGAAGTTGTGTTCCCTAGTCTTAAAAGCCAAAGACACAGAAGTCGTCATGATAACTTTTTCATGTTTCTCCTGCAAGATGCTTCCAAGAGCTCATGGTTTATTTTAGCCCCCCCGAGTTTGGTCCAGAAGCACTATGGGCAGCAAGGGCTGTAAACTGAAGCTGGCCCAGACCATGGCAGGTCACTCATTAGGGATCAGAGTGCAACAAGAGGCACTCTGTGGAAGGGGAGTGGGTGTTCTTTGGCATATTTACAGATACCACTCTCAGGTGTGGCCTCTCTCATCAGAGATGGATGCTGTCTGAGGAGGTAATTCAGGAAGGAAGCCTGGAAGCATGTGGGTGTGATTCCTGCCCCAGGGAAAAAGTGGAATTGTTTATTCCAGCAGCAGGAAAATAGTTGGCTCTCCATTAGGGTTAGGCCATTTACTTCTAACAAATAGATTATTCACCAAAAAGCACGATTTTTGTTGGCCTGAATATATTCTTGAATTCAATCCGCATCTACAGAGCTGTTTAAGCTGTTTGGTTTTTTCTTTCCTCAGGGGCAGATGCAAATAAATTTATTTCCTCAGGGCTCGGCGTGAGTTTGTGGAAAGGATGCCCCCCCTAGTCACCTAGCAATTTGAATGTTCATTGAGTTTGTGCAAAAACTCAGTTTCAGCTCTGTGTTCTGCCGGAGGAGCTCTGAACATCTCAGTCCTACCAACCCAGTAATCAACTCCACCACCATGGTCTAGGGTAGGGATTTCTACAGTGAGTACCACCTGTACCACACACGTTGCTTCAAAGTGAGATCTGCAAAATCTAGTCCAGTAACACATGCCCAGAGAAAGGGTTTTCAGAGTATGAACGTGAGCAAAATTGCTGGAAGCAGTGATGAAGGGGCTCTTGGGAAATCTCTGCTCTTGCTACAGGCTCATTTCACAAGTACGGGTCCAGAGAGAATGGCTCCAGAGCCTGTGGCTTTTGGGTATTCACCAAAGAGGCAAGGCATTTGTAGTCCAGGCCTTGTGCTGGTGGCTTTTAAAGTTGTTTCATGCAAAATGAAATGGTGACATCAGGATCAGCACGAGAGTTCCCCTCTGATTTGGGAGCCGGGCACACTGCTGGGACGGTTGTTCCCGTCCCCCATGCACCAGGAGGATGTAGTGAGCTGGGCAGCGAGGAAGAAGGAGGCTGCTGTATCTCCTCCTCCATTCCAGCTCTTTAGGCTCTCTCAGACTCATCCATGGCTTTTCTTTTCATAAATATGCCTCAAAAGAAGCTGAAATACTTTTTAATTGGCATGAAACAACTTTATACTGAAATCATTTTCTTATTTTTGGTTGTGGGGTTCAAAGTGAAAACCAAACAGCTTTGTTTCAGTCCTGAAGTCTGAACTGTCTAATGTGGGGGCTGTACTTAATTTCATTTGTTTCAGAGGCCAAACTGAAAAAATAAAAATCTTATACCCCTAGTCACTGTGTGAATTTATTTCCAATAACTGAGCCTTATCCAGACTCCATCAGTTTTGTGCCCAGTTGCACTGAGCCAGCAATCAATTGACTGAGCTTGCGTAACGATATATTTCTGCAAGCATGTAAGATCTGTGTCCCGTGATTTTTGGCTGCTGGTTGGTTTCTTGGCTGGATGTTAAGGTATTGTTAAGTTCTGCCTTGACTCTTTCTTTCAGATTTTGCTGACATAACCAATCCTGGTGTCACCAGAGGGATGCAAGCATGAGTCCACTCAGTTTAAAAGAGAGGAAAAGTTTCAAACACAATCTTTTGACCTTTAAAGTGTACTACAAAGACTGTCTATTTCCTAAGGCTTTTTGGGAAGAATTGAGGGAATGAATGGGACAGGATATATTTTACTGCTTTGAATTACTAGCTGGCTAAGTTAATTTAATTTTGTTTTGCGTGAGCTCTGTTGTGTTGGACTTGTATTTTAAATAATTGGTAATGTGCCGAAAGCTACGGATAGTCATTGTCCTTTGTATTTTAATTGTACTAAATAAAATAAGAACAATGGAACCAAAAGAACCTAGAGGTGAGTCATAAATAAGCATTATTTGGTTTCTAACAGACATGTTTTAGTTTCCCAGTTATAATGGGAGACATAAGCAAAACGTTTAGACATGTACTGAGCAACGGAGAAAGAAATAGCCCAAGGTTCGTTACTGTCTGACATAAAGAATTTTGTTTTTTCCTAAGCCACTAATAAAAATTAATCTTTACTGTTCAAGTGGTGTTTATTTTGTTAATAGAATAAACAAAAGAAATAATGACAAATTAGCAGGGTCTCCAATGGAAACTACTGATATGTGACTGCTAGTAAGCTGAATGCAGAGTTATGCTTTGGGGCAGTTGAGAGAAGCAAGGAAGATCATACTATGTTTGGCACTAACAGGAAAACAGAGAAAAGTCTCAGTGAACCTTCAAAGGAGAACTTGGTTTTGAAATTTTACATTGAGCCAAAGAGCATCCCATGATTGGTATAATGCAAGGACTGCGGTAAAACAACACCATTAATTTCCTTTAAGCGTTGCGTCTAAAGCCAAATAGGTTGCGGGGGTGGGTTTTAAGTGTTTTCTGAAGGAGAAAATACTGACACTTCCACCTGTCAATATTACCATTCTGTGGGCAAATTTCATCTGTTCCCATCTGTCATATTGCTGTCTCCCAGCAGCCTAGATGCATTTCAGGATGCTCCGTCTCCCTCAGATGTACCATTACCCACAGCCAGCTTGCCCTGACCTCTGTAAAAACCCTGTCAAGTCTGACAACAACCTGCAGTACTGGCATCTTCTCCTGTGTTTGTTGTACTTCTTTTTCTCAGCAATTTGTTGCCCAAATCATCTCCTTCATTGAATCCCATCCAAGCTGGTATGATTTCATAGAGATCAGTTTTGCTGCATTGGCATGGACGGTCCTTACACATAGTTATCGTCTGCTCAGTTGCCTATGGAGGACGGCCTCTAGAAATCCACGTCTAGCACCTCTGAGAGACTACTTTGCACTTCCCTAGTGATTTCTATAGCAAACTCTCACATTATTTGTGGTCTCAAATTATTTGTGAATAAAATATGAGGACAAACAACCTATTGTGTGGCAGGAAGTACGTAGTCTGCATAAATGCCCTGAAGTTTTCTGTTGGTTCTTTTCATCGGGAGCACCTGTATATTGCTAAACAGCATATAAATCTTAGGCTATTTGCATTTTACCCCCAAAGTCTTCTAATGAGTCTATGCTTTGTTTTTATAAACATTTTATAAGCTGCCTGGAGGCTTATATGTGCTGGCAGACATAATTTTTGGTTGAAATCATCTCACATTTCATTAAAACAAAACCAAGAAGTTCTCCATTGATATTCTAGGAATTACTTTTCGTCTTTGTTACGTGGCTCATCAAACAAATGGTTCCAATTCTTTAGATTTAATGCTAGACAGATGTCGCGTTAGGCAGATATTACCACACTTTTTGGAATTCTACATGTTAGAGGATACATTTTTGCAGGCTGTACTGCACAGCAGACAAAAACCTTGTCCAAAAAGATGTAAAATAACACTTGTGAAGCCTTAGTATTCCAAAACCAGAGATGCTGTTGCACACTCTTGGCCAAAGTCAAATGAGAAGGCAAGCAGTACACTGGAGGCAGTTGGGATTTAAGTTCCTCATTACGAGCTCAGGACAGCAAGTTGATTAGCACTCTGGCCCCAGTCCAGAGAAGCACTTAAGACTGAGAAAGTCTATAGGAGTTGGGTGTTTAATTCCTTCAAACCTATTTTGAAAATCTTAGCCTTAAGCATTTACTGCCGTAGGTGTATTCATGTGTCTAAGTTAAGCAGGTTGCTGGCAGGGAGACTGAAGGCTTATCATTGTGTAACTTCGAGTCCCATTCACCAGGCTCCTCAGGCTGTGGGGACTGCCAGTGGTGCTGGACACTACTGATGTTTTCGCTGAAGGCAGAAGTTCTCTTCAGGCTAAGCGAGGTGGCAGAGCCTGGTGACAAGTACTGAGCACTAAGCGACTTTATGAGAGAAGCAGACAAGCTAGATAGACAGTGATAGAAGATAGACAGAAGTGAAAAGAGGGAACAAGAACTACCCAGAGCCAGGACTCACCCTCAGAACTGAACATAGACCCCTGCCTGTCCTGGTATGGTTTTGAGACATGTACTTTAGGTTCTAAAGCTCACCCACACTCTCCAAGACAAGGATGTAATTCCTTTCCCTCTAACCCCTCTCTTTTGTCTTCAGTCATCTGTTACTCCATTGCTGTTTGCTCATATGGATGGAACTCATCAACTCATGCCTTCTAAACTACAGCCTTTTGCCCCAACATGCCATGTGGTGACAGGGAAATGGGACTCTCGCAGCTCTTGCATTTCTCCACAGTAGTTTGTTTGAGGGTTAAGAGATAAAGCACAGATTGGTCATATGTTAATATAAAATTTTGAGGACACGCAGTCATGGGCTATAGTTCTGCATGTGGAAGTGGGTCTTCTCCTAGCTATGAATGTAGATGCACCTGAGAACAAAGACAATCACTCCTCTTTGGTGTGGTGCATTGCACGCAGTCCTGTGGGTCCTTTAATAGTTTCCTACTTCTCAACTGGAAATGTATCCCTAGAGGGTACGTCTCGGGAAAGTAGCTCGGGTACCACTCTGTTATATTGCGCTCCACTGAAGCTAATATATTCCTCTTCTCCCCAGGACTAATTAACTCAGATATGATTCTGAGCTAGCAGAGATATGTAGCTTCCAACACTCGAATCGGCTCTTTCACAGGTAGCTCGGGTATCTCCACGTGGCTGGCTGAATTATGCCAGCGAGACATATTCTGAGATCCTAAGCAGTCCTTTTTAAGGAAATTCAAAGCAAGGAAACTACAGAATGTAAATGGTATAAAGTGCTGCATGTAAGTGTTGAATTTTGTCTAGATATTTCGATCCATATCCAGTTCAATTTTAATAAACTAACATCTATTTTTGAATTAGTCTCTTTGTGGCTTGCAAAATCTGTTCTAAGCTGCAAGATCTGTCTTTGTGAAACAGAAAATTAAATAAGAAATACCCACAGGAAAATTACAGGTTTTTGCTAACATCTTAATTAAATCCCACAGGTTGAGGAAAATTAATTGAAGATTTTTACCACTTTCCCCACTAACTTTTCCTACTCCAGGGATTCAAATAAATGGAGTTTACAAATTCACCCACTGTTTTGCTTTAAAACTTCATGAAACTTTGCTTTTTAGTAGGAAGTTAATTAGGAATAGTTCTTATTATACCTTTAATGTGGGTAAGACTCCTGAGGCACTGTAAACATTAATTAAGCCCCACAGTACCCTCTGAAGTAGATAGTACTTACCCATAGTTATACCGAAAATAAAGCCTCTCCTCCTCACTTGAACTGATGATACACTCTATTCCAATATCAGCAAACCTACTTTAAATACTAAGAAGCAAATATATTGAGAGAAAGAGGGAAAAGAGCACTACAAAATATTTTCCTATGCTTTCATTTTGCCTGGAGACCATTTTTGAAGGCCATGGAGTCAGGATATTTGGTGCAACGCTATTTGCAACCTACTATTATTCAAAAATTTGTTACCTGTTACATGACATTTTATGTGTCTTTATAAAATACAGCCATGCTTCAAAAAAAGAGTTTAGATCTTTTTCAAAGCCTGCCAAAGATTATTTAGGACAGTCTAGACATTTTCAGTCAATAGCTTACAAGCTGAATGTTTCTGGGAATTGAAAGTGTTTGGACCATTCAGGGATTCTTTGAAGACCTGAGTACAACTGTACCCACATGTCTTTTCTGCTAATATACTTTAGTAGAAACAGGGATGTAATAGGTTAATACATCTGTATCACATTAATATTGTACTGGGATACTGGTACAGCAATGCTGTCGTAACATGATACAATAGACAAATCGCAATGGCTGTAAGACTTTCATATGGTTCTGGTGTATGAAAGTCATTAGTGTCAGCTGCAGCTTGTAGGGCTGTTGCTTGTGAGCATTAGGGAACAGCGAATAGTGCAGTTGGTGCCTTCGAGTGTTGTAAACTGCTGCATTATCAACTCCAGCACTGCATTCCCCTGATAAGGAAAACAGATCCATAAAGGAGCAGTCACTTTAAACTCCCACTTTTTCCATCCTAAAAGTTACTTCCCTTGAATTTCATTGATTTTTGGCATCTCTTAGACAGTAGCCCACAAATCATTCATTAAAATGCCAGGTATACCTATATGCTTCAGCTAAGTGCCTTTGCTCCTCACAGAACTGATGATAGATATTTTTTGTGTTCCTTTAGGATTTCTGTAGCCCCAAACACCAGCCTGACTGGGCACAGCAGGCTTGCTCCAAAACCCATCAACATAAAAGGAAAGACTCCTTTTGCCTTCAGTGGGTTCTCAGCCCATCTTCTGCTTTGAAAGCAGTAATGTCATCTAGACTCACAGGCTGCATCTGAACTCGCAAATCAAATGGGACTTGTGTCCGCACAGAAAACTCGCTTACCCCAATCTCTCCCCCTCCCAAAGGGGGTGTCCACACACGTGCCACCAGCTGGGTGCAGTCCCTGGTCAGCGTTACCCATGTCCCCAGCACAGCTTTGGCCAAAACTGGCCAGGGCTCCCTCTCCTGGGAATCACTGCACTGCTGTGCCTCAGCGTCTGACCTGTGTCTGTTCCATATAGTCATACAGATGTGGTCCACCTGGGGAGTGAACTGAGGCACAACGAGCACATCACCTGTCAGGTACCAAAACCTCGGCACTGCCCTTGCTGAAAAGCACATAGGTTTATTATTTCATATCTCATCTGACAGACTGGGGGCTTAGGAACACTTACACGTACACTGCAAATAATATCATGGAAACCAAGCCAGCCAATGGAGTTATTAAAACTCAGATTAGGACTTTTCTTTCTGCTGAAAGGCATAGGAATCAAGCTGCAAACTTTGGACCCAAACCTCCCACCACCTGGCTGTGTTCCACCAGTGATCTCAGAGATCTGCTTCGTACTACAGCGCAGCAATAAGAAAACTAAGCATGTGGGCAGGTTAGTAAAAGAAATTAAGTGTAGCCGAGTGAAAAGTGGGAAACAACTTGTATAGGATGATTTCAGTTATTTTTAACATATCAATAATACACAAAAAAGTGTGTCCCTGCCTTCAGTTATGTATTTATTGCAGTAGATCACACTCACTTATGCAAATTATAAATTTTATTCAAACATCATAGCTTTGGCCAAGATTCTCTGAAGATTATGGGACTACAAGAATAACCATAAACTGGATCACATGAAAGGTCCAGAAGCCTGTATCCAAGACTGTCAAATAGAAGATGCTTAAGGAAAAGCATAAAAACAGAACAAGCATATAATGAAACTACCCTGGCCCTGTATTGCAGCTTCAGTGATTTGTGGTGCAGGTGCTTCCTGACCCAGCAGTAGTTTCTTTCTATTTAATAGTGCAAGATGTTTTTTTCATCCATGAATTCATCCAATTTCTTTGTGAGCTTGTGGAAGCTGCTACCATCTGCACTGGCCTGTGGTCATAAGTGAATGAGGACTACTGCCTTTTGTTCAATTTGAATTTACCACCTAGCTTCACCACGTCCTTTAGTTTTGTTTGACACCCTGTAGATCTTGCACTGGAAAAGACAGTGATTTTTTACCCCTACTAGCCTCCTGCATCTTACCACTGCTTTTGGAGAGCTTTTGGAAAGACGGCATAGGTTTTGTCCCGTTCTAATTGTCGCGTTCTGCTGCAGGGCTTCGGACACGTTGCTGCCTCCTTGGAGAGGGCAGGTGAGAGATGGCATTGCCCACCCCACAGGACCCTCTCCCTGACTCACCACCAGGTGCTTGGTGGGTACAGAGATGCCCATCCTCGAGTGCCGTGTTGCAGTTACCAGCAGCTGCAGCTGGTGGGACCTGCCTCCTGGATCAAGCATTATGACCAGTGCTGGTGCCTCAGGTCAGAAACCCAAACTACCCCCAGACACTCCATTCCCCAAACTGCTGTGTTTTTTTTCCAAAGGGAGAAGCTCTTAATCATCATAATTGGACAAAATCTGGCATACCTGCTAAGGCTTGGCAGAGGCTTTCACGAAATGCATTTTTTTCCAAAAGATCTGAAGGTGGTGGGCTTCCATCAGCGAGGGATAAGCAGTGCTTGGCACAGTGTCCTTGACATGATCTCTGATACAGCTGCAGGAGTGTTTTGCATTCTGACTGGGAAAAGGTAATCGCTGTACTTTTTTCACCCACATCAGCATTCTTCCCTTTCTGCGTGTATACTGCTTAGCCACAGAAAATGACAAAAAATCCCCAGTGAGAGAGGATTTAGTGAAAGTAACACCACCAACGGTCTTTTATCTATGCTGAATGAAAGTTAATCCATATATGCAAGAATCTGATGTTTCAGTTTACTGGGAGAGACAGACGCATAATAGAATCTCTTGAGCGTTATCGCTTTGCAATAACAGAGCTTTGTCATCTTTTGTCTGACTCTGGTCTATACAGGCCTTTTGGTGAGGTTAAAATTCTTCGCACAAACTACAGGAATCTACCTCAAAGCTGTTGTAGAAAAATAGATTAGATACAGATAAAAAAAATCTAAACAGGCTTTGAGGTCTCAGGGAGCCATGCTCATTAATTATTTGAAAGTGATGCTATGCACAGGCTGAAAAATCAAGAATCTGGATAAGGATGGAATTTTGCACTAAATAATGTACATTTGTGTAGAACTGTTGGCTCTTTCTCTCTTCGTTCATTGTAAACCTCATATTTCTTTATTTTTTTTATGATACAGATCAGTTGCAGTTCATCTCAAATTTCTGATCCCTGCTTTTCATTTTGAATCTTGGACCCTACAAAATCTATATACACAAAGTGAAACCTGGTGAAATTTCAGTCTGTAGTTTCAGAAAGGCAAGATGCAAAAGCCCCTGAGTCACTGAAGACACTCTGTAGGCCAAAGGGGAATCACCTGATGAGCCCGGAGGCAGACAGCGACCCAGTGAAACCGCTTATTCTAGTTATTGCTGCACCGTTAGAAGAGGTACTGTGAAAAGACATGGGCCTTGTTTCATGGTCTGAAAACACAGAATAAATAATTTCCTGCCATTTTCTGAAATTTCTCTAAAGAGAGGGGACCGGTAAGCCTGCCTTGGAAGATGAGATTGGAGGAAGACCAGTGGCCAAAAGCTTTCCGTTTTTCTTGTCCCCAGTTCAGCAACATCTGTAAAATGTGACTTGAACATCCATTGGAACGGGTCTTCTGATATGCTTAGATACATGCCTGAGATACATTGCCTTCCTGAAAAAGGATAAACCAAGCAGATTAGAAGGAGAAAATATCTGTGTTTTGTAACTCATCAGTACTGGGGATATCTGTCATGAACTACATTCAACTAGTTTCATTTTGACTATTTCTGCCAAAACCTACATTTTGGGCAGAGCCAGAAACAACTGCAGGAAGCTATAACAAGAGGATTTTGTGTCAAAGAAGATGAACCTACACATTTTTAAACCCTAGATGAGCAACTCTGATTAGTTTGAAAGTAGCCCTGTGCTGGTTAAAAAACATGGGATATTTTCAATTCGTCCGACCTGAGTTTCGAGTTTGCAGTGAGATCATCTCCCAAAGAACAATGGCAGTGCTGGGCGTAGCCTGTGGCCTTGCAGCAGCCATGCAGACCTCTGGGCTACACCTGATTATGGAGTGAATGAAGAGGATCTGAAAACCTGAAGGTGTGGTGCTGATGGGCTGGTATGACTGTTTGCATGACACATGTCCCTTGCCAGAAAAACGTACTCACTAATTTCTGCACTGTGCTCAGAACTCCTCTTTGAAGCTCTGTCATTCAGGAAAATGGATGGTCTTTGTCTGTAGGAATTTACTCATCCCTGTGCACATAATTCTAGTAGTTAATCACTCCGGCAGCTAAAGTTCAGATCCTTATTTCTAGACTGAATTTTGTCAACATTCAGCTTCTGGGCATTGGATCTTACAGCTTTCTTCCCTGCTAGGTTGAAAACCCATCACCCATCAGATTCTGCTGGATATATTACTAAAATTAAGCCTGCTCCGATATTTATGTCATACCTAATTGCAGTCTTCAAGCCCTATGAGGAAGACTGCAGGACTCTGGCAGTACCAGCTTGCTCCTGTGTCACCTGCTCTTTGCAGAGTCTCGCCAGCAAGGCCTGCCCCCTGTACTGAGAAGCAGAATCTTTAAGCATGGGGTTTTCATAACTACTTTTACATGAACTTAATTTTTCTAGAACTTTCCTGTAACCCAGATGCTGATGTTGTTGTTACCTCCTTGCTGTACCACACACATCTTTTATCACTAACGGTTCAAGACATTGTAATTTCAGGTTAACGGATATATGCCCAAGTTGCCTGAATCAAATGGTCCCCAGTATGTATTTCATATTAGCAGAGACAAAACTAATCATCTTTTCTGCATATCTGCACTCTCACACTCACATCAGTTGTGCCCACAGCGCGCTTTGTTGGAGGCAGTTTCGAAAGCAGCGCGTATCAAGCTATCTTGAGTGCCAGACTGGCTACAGAGTTGTTTAATGACCATCAAACCATTTATCTCAGTGTCCAATAAAAATATCTCAGTGGCAATAAAAAATCAGGTACCCAAAGTGGATGCCAGGAAATAGCTGGAGAAAATTTGATCTGAAGAATGATAAGAGACACCTCAGAGCAAAAGCACCGAGGAGAAAGGTAAGAAAGATACTGGGTGGTTATAAAACTTCTTCACATACCACTCCTTAAGGCAAATACTCTCTGGGAACCAGACTTGTGTCTGGAATATCTGGCAGGTGTCCAGCTCTACATGTACAGAAGATAAGGCCATTGATTCCCAGTCATATATTATACATCATGTTTTACCTTTTAAAACTGGAACAGAATTTATTTAACTCCACGGGTGGGGGAAATTCTAATCATGTATTATGAAGCCCTATAAAGCTTTTTAAATAACACTTGCAAGAGAGGCACAAAATAATATAAATATTAATGCTGAACTTAGCAATACAGAGCAGGATCAGTAGTACAAGACTGGGTCACCCAGTTCTTCATTACTTTCTTGTGATTGCTACTACAGCACATCCTACCCCGGGGCAGGGACAGTTGCTGTCCTTACCTGCTTCAGAGCTCAGATATATCAGCTTCTTTGCCCCTCCCACACCTTTCGGCACTGACCCCTAACCCTGCTTTCCTGTGGTGAGACCTACAGCAACAGTACATGATAATGTTCCAGCCATGCAGGATCTGACATAGAATTAATGGGATGTAAAGGGTCTTTTCGATCCCAAACATTTGTTGAAGGTCTGCCGTCTTTCTAGGAAAGGTTTTTCCCCCTCTAAAAAAGACAGAGATCATCTTTTTAATATTGTTTTTCTTTTCTTTCTTCTTAAATGTTAGTGCTGGAGAAACAGCCTATTATAAAAATAAATAAAGGCCCAAAACCTAATCTTAAATATCGGCTTGTGCGACTGCGTCATGAATTTGATCTGGGACAGTTAGTAATGTTTCAAAATAAAGTAACTGATGACACATATTTTGATCTCGTATTTTTAAAAGGAATTGAAGCATCTGTCTTGAAAGGGTCTTTTGGCAAGTACAATTAATTTTTCAAATATTAACAATGAGTGCAGCTGGCCCTTCTCCAACATGAATAAAATTTCTGAACAACCTTCATTGCCATTCATCTTGAACATTCTTCAGAAGACTTGGCCTTCCTCTCTAACCTCGTTCTTTAGACGTATATCTTTATGTGTTAAGTGAAGACACACGACACATTTCAGGGGATGTAGGAGGGGAGATTTATTTTCTGATTCTTTAGTGAAAGACATTGATGGGTTTGTTAGTTCTTATTTCAGTAGTTCCTATACACAGTATACAGAACTAACCAGAAGCTAGGATATTAGAGGCCACCTAATATTTTCACTCTTATAGATTTGCCATTTTCTATTTGCTTGCCTCAGCTCTCATAGAATGTTTCTTACCTTGTTGAAGTTGTTTCTGTCCTTACAAACCTCAGTGATTCAGATAATAAGGCAATGGTCAACCTTAACATTTATATAATTACCATTTGCAAGTATTTAAGGTTGCCATGGTATCTTAGCATAGATAATACCATGGTAACTCCAATCAGGCAGAAGGCAAAATTTTATATACCTTAATGGTGACCACTATAATTAGTATTTTTATAAAATTTTTTTATTTGTAGGTGTTTACAGACATGAATTGGTTAATCTCTACAACGTTTTTTTGAGATCAGTATCAGAGTCTCACATGGCTCAGTCCAACATTATATACTTGGGGGCTGGGGAGAGTTGGAAGAAAAATACCATAAAATTAAAGATGGTTGTAAAAGGTGACTGACTAGGACATTAATAAGGAATACTGTAAGCCGCAAGCTAAAAATTGTCAGCCTGGTTCAAAATTTCTGCAACTGGCATAGGAATCATGATATTCATGAAAGTAGTTGTGCATGTTTTATTTGCCTCTGGGCTCTTTAGCTATTAGGGTACACTTGGGTCTTGTTTCTCGCTTCCCTCCCCTACCAAGAAAACTTGTAGCTTTACTCCGCAAGTAGAAGCTGAAGTCTCACCCACATGTGCCCCAAGGGGTTGAAGCTACAAGAAAAACAGCCGGTATCACAGGTCTCACGTAAAGCCACAAGGGCTGGCAGCAGCGAGCAAAGCCAGGAGGCTCCGTTTGCACATTAGCTCCATTTCTCACAAGGACAAAGTTGCAGACGTGCCCTCACATTAGCCAAAACCACTCCACTCCTCTTTCCCGTGCTTGCCCCTTCCTGAGGTGGAGTATTGAAGATACTTCTTGTTAGAAGAAAACACTGCTGTTCCCTTGGTTTGCACATCTTCCTCAGCTCTTAAGGTCTCATACCCTTTTGGGTGGGTACACCACCACAGCAGCATACCTGCCTCTACAGAAGAAATTATTTTGGATAAGACAGAGGGCAGGCAATGTGCCTCCAGTTTTTTTCCCCGCAGACCATGCCTAAACAGACTGACATTTTCCTAAAAACTTTTGCTGATTCAGCCATAAATTTCTATCTGTAGCAAAGGCTAAATGAAGAGAAACAAAACATTTTAACTGACATAAACAATAGCTGCAATATAAATACAAATGCAGTGAAAGCCGTATATTTAGGAAAGGCTGAAACTTATTCAGATGAGACTAATTTATAGAGTGGTTGAAGTGAATTATTCAGCAATATTCAAAACAAAGTTTCTACTGTAAAAGAGAGATGAGAAAATAATCTAACTGGATACTGTTAAAGTTCTGTGTTCTTTATGGTGGGAATAATAAATAGCATCACTAATTTTTGATAGTTGCATCCCAAGAGAAGTCAGAATGTCTCTTCGGTGATTTTAACACTGCTAGGAAAACAAACAGCACAGGGAAAAGAAATAATCAAGATTTTCTTCCTGAATATGGACTTTAAAGACGCCTTCTTCACAGAGGAATTTATTAATGCTGTGAGTGCTATAGAGTGACACCACTACTAAGAGAAAATTCTCTGCTTAGATGCTCAACACAGTTGTTAATTACAGCCTTTGCTCTCCCTCGCTGTGCAGCGCTCCCCTGGTGTCACCAAGGCTGGCCTCCTGTGGAGGAGGAGGAGCAGAATACCAGGGCAAGAGAGAGGTTGCATTTTAATTACCAAAGTCAGGACATACGTGGGGGCGTTTAGTGCTCCAAACGCAGTTCTGGGATGTTTTTCTGTTTTACATGAGACCAGCACTGCATAACACCCACCCCAGCCAGTTTTGATAAAGGTCTGCCTCTTCTACCTACCTGGCTCCTGAGCGAGTGCTTGACATGCCAGCTCATTTTCCCAGGCTCAGACCCTTCTTTTTTTTACTGGGGACATAGTTATGGTTCACCCATCTTGATCTTTCCAACTCCTCTACTACTGGCCAGTGTGTGTGTGACAGAGGCATCGTTCAAAACAGCCAACTCTCTGGCGGTGATGGGCTTCCATGGGCTTTTCACTGTGTCTGCCTGCTCGCCACTCCTGGACAACATGAGGGCTGGGTGGTCCCCTGGGGCACCCTGTGCTCTGGCGTTGGGAGCATTTGCCCGGATGGTGAGCGTGTGTGGTTCCTCTCCCCAAACAGAGCACAGGGCCCATTGTCTGGCTCCAGCCCCCAGACTGCAGCAGGGATTGTGCTGCAGCATCTCACTATGGCACACTCATCAAGGTCTTTTGAAGACGGTCGTGAAGACTGGCTTTTGGAAGCCGGATACACCTGGAAATTGCTGCTGGTTCCTCACATCCTCAGGTGAAGAGAAAAGCTTGGAAGGACTGGATTTTCCTTAAAGAGTTCATGAGCTCCTCTGAAGATGGGAGAAATGGAAGAAGCTTACCATAGAGGGATATATTTTCTGAAGTGCTCTCCTTGCATAAAGCAAATTTAGATGCAATGAATCAGCCCTTTCCTTGCCTCCGATAACCCTGACACAACATGCCTAAAGTATTGGTGAGGTAGACTGGATTCCACCCTCTGCTTTACTCTGTAAACACTGACTTGGCTGGCCAAGACCTGTTACTCATTGCCACTGATCACACGAGAAAGAAAACCAAAGTCTGAGAGTGTTCACAGGATGGAGTCACTAGAGTGGGAGTGAACACATGATTTACACAAACTTATGTTCTTCCTGAGAAAATGACATGGATAGATTAAGTGTTGCAAGGATACCCACTAAACTAAGGTTCCACATTAGTTTAGTGGGTATCTACTGAATCTGTCAAGCTGTTAGTTTCATCGATCCGGATTATTTTTCCTCCATTAACTTGAGGATTAAAGAGAAAAGGTTTGGATTATGTGATGATTAATCACAGGTTAGAGATTTGCAGTTCAAATGCACAGATAGGATTAAAAAAGTTGTCTTACATCCCAGTGCAGTATTTCAGTTTGAATAGGTTCTTTTCATGTCATTATTTCCACCTGTTCTCAGTTAAAAGTGGAGACCTTAATTTTTCTTTTTAAAGCTGATAACGCTGTTGTAATTACAGTATGCCAACACTGTGTACATTTGGTTATAACACACCTAAGTATATCCTTCCTTAGCTCAAATATAGAAGGTACCTGGAGCATATTCTGGACTCAGAAAGAATGTATCCTAAATCATGTAGCTAACTGAAAGAAACTGGAGAAGATAGTCAGGTTGTTTAACATCCTCCTTTATTGAAATGCTCTTGGTATTGCTATGTTTTTAATTTCAGGGGGAGTCTAGCTGTTGCATGACTTTTGATGATCCCTGCTTTGACTTGGGTGGGTTTGTCCTTGGGAAGTGTAATTACATATTTGATATGGATCTGTTCAAACGAGGTAATTCATAGTCTACTTTAGATCCTGCAAAGCTGCCAAATACAGAGATGTCTAAAATTACCCTTTCCTTTTTCTGATCAAGAACATAATAATGCAGAGGCTATTTTGTATACAGACCATTGTCTTCTTCCTTCTGAAGAACTGGATGATGTATTATAAGAAAATCCTACTTGACAATCACAGTGGTTTACGCATCAGGTTTTAGAAAGCTGTAAAGCTTTCTTCCTTAGCAGTAAAAACACTGGAAAAATTAAGACTTATGACAGTTTTGTTTTGGATACAAATAAGCCTTAAAAGTACTCTAAAATTGCCTTTAAAAAAAATCTTTAATCTCTTTTGCTGATAAGAGCTTTTCATTCTTGTTTGAGTATTGGCCAAATTCTGATTTCTTATACAGTAACAAAGGTTTTTTTCCACCATTGGGCCTACTAATATCTACAGGATTACTCATGATATAAAGCTTTAGTCAGTGTATAGGTATCTCAGTCCTGCCTGTGATTTTTATCTGGTTTCACTCCTTGAGGTCTTTCCTTTGTTTGCTCATCTTTGTCTTCTCTCTTTTTTTTCTCTCTCCCTGTACTTTGGGAATGTACACATTGCGCTGAGGACATTTCAGCAGGTGGATAGCCTGACACTTGGATGATTAGCATGGCATTTGTCAGATTTTGTCTTTGATCCCCTTGTTATTTGAAACTAGTAGATCCTCTCGTATTCCTGAAGGTGGGAGTGGGAATGATTTGAATTTGATCATAAAATGATAAACTCCAGCTCCAATTAGAGTACTGAAAAAAAAAAAAAAAGGTTGAATTTTAACTATTAGTTTGTTATGACATATGGGTCCGTAACTGTAAAACAAACGAGTGCCCCATGCGATGGATTTACATGGCTGATTGACACAGCGCAGTGTCTGCTCTGAAGTCAGAGACTGAACTGAGATTTCCATCCACAGGGACCCTGCGGCATCTGCCAGAGAAGAGTCCCTGCTGCTGGGTTGCTGTCATCAGTCTCTGCTCACCCTTAATCTGCCGCATGGTGTAACATCAGGTCAGTCAGAGAAGCACCCTGACTGCCGACATTTTCTTTTGCTGCACTACAAAATCCCACGAGAATAATTTCAGACGGCTATTTCAGACCTCACAGGCCAAAGGATCAGAGTACTTCCCTCCTCCACTTCCTTCCCCCAGCATGAACTTCATCTTAGCTCCCTGCTTCACTGTCCAGCTCTTCCAGTAACAACATCTCTGGGTGATGGCAGCAATGCAGCATTCACGTGTATCTTCCAAGTTTGCTGCTGTGGTTTATCAGGCTGCTACGGGGGCTGCTTTGACGTCCGAGTCATGTTTCGGTGTCCCATATGTTCTCCATCTTCTGGCTCCAGCAGCTATATAAACACCATACAGTTGTCCCCAGGAAAGGGCTGGCAGATTGAAAACTCAAAAGATAATGAGGCAAGGACTCCTCGCTCTCCAGCAGGCTCAGCCAGACCCCTGAAGGCTGCACACAGCTCTGTCTAGACTTTGGGGCAGACATGACTTCTTGTCAATCAGCTGAGGCAATTTTTTGTAGTCCTGTTATATGCACACCTGCCATGACCAGCAACTAATGGATTTTATTCTTGTTTCAAGCACTCTCACTGTTCTGAGAAGGAGCTAGTCGAGGTACGCTAACATCCCAGAGAAGACTATCAGTGTCAGATCTTTGGGACACAGTCTGCTTTTTTATTAAACAGGATGATGCACCCTGCAAGCTGACCCTCAGGCATGGCAGGGGGCTGTGCCACTGTGCCACTGCCATTTGCACAGCGAGCTGCGGTGGCGGTGGTCTTCCTTGGGTGCAAGCATGAGTCCTGGCCTCCTGCTGCATGGCTGCCTTGGTTATTTCCCCCCCTCTTTCTTTCCACCTCTACCCTTTTCTTCTCCATTGACTGACAAGCAGATGGAGGCGGGCAGTGTAAGGTCTGTATTCCTAAAGAGGTCAGTGCTTGTGTTGGTGTCTGGTATATAATGGTATTTCACATTGGCCACAGATAACTTGGAGTTCCATGCGAGATGTACGAGAAAGACCTCTGAGTTATTTCTTTCTAGGTTTTTAATTTGTCTGCTTTTAGAGTCAGCAGAGGGAGAAAGAGGGGGCCCTGAAGAGGGCAGATGTGACTTCCAAAGTCTTAATGTGAAATTACAAAAAAAAAAAAAAAAGAAAAAAAAAAAGAAGATTACTAGGGAGACTTAGTTTAATTTGGCTAAGGTGGGCAATTAGATTTGAGGGGCAGGAATACCATCTTCCTTGCCCTGCTTCAATATGCACAAAAACCTTTACGGTCTCTTTAGGAAGAAAAGGGTATGCTTAGGGTACCATATGCGCTGGGAGTGGTGCCGTCTTGGGGCACCCTTGAGTTCTACCAAGGTGCTATATGGGGAAACTCCCAAGGTGCCGTATGGGGAACATACCTGCTGGAGAGGCATGAGCACGCTATGCCTGCAGCAAGGACCTGGGAATTAGTCATTCCTGGCCTCTGCATAGCCTTTCCATCACCACGGCAGCTGCATCTTCTAAATGTAGATAAATATTGACTTGGTCTCAGAAGAATGATAGTTTCTCATGATTTTCCAACACTGCATTAATAAGCAACTTGCAATCCAGTTAGACAAACTGCCAGTAGTGCCAGCCAAATAATTTACATGGCAACAGCATGTAACAGATTCTAACACAACAAAATTCTTTACCCAAGATCAACAATGTAATTTATACACAGATCTTACTGCTTTTATAGAAGCCTATGAGGTGTACCGGACTATACAGGTTACTTTATGATTTTCTGATGCTGTTGTGTTTTGTTTTTTTTTTTTAATTAAGGAAATACAAAGCTTATTCAGTTGACATTTTGCCTCTTCTCTCATTAAAAAAAACACCCTGCCAATCAACAAGAAGGGGTAAAGCACTTCCAAGCCTAAAATGAAGATGCAATAGAAAATCAATTCCAGGATGAAATACATAATTACAAAATTATATGAAAAGAGAATGCACAGTGTTTATAACATTTTTTATTTTTTATTTTTGCTTGTAAGTGTTATACTAATTGTTTTTGCCTGCAATACATGGAGGCATTATCTGTTCTAAATACACCTCCTATGTTATCAACAGCCTTAGCTGATTGAGGAAAATGTCTTGAAGCCTTTCTCAAGCTAAATTCCGACTGAGTTTGAAAGAATCTGGATGAAATTGGTCTTGTGACATTTGGTTGTATGTTCATCAGAGGATATGTGTAAACCACCTAACAAATAAGATTGGCTCCTTATTTTCCTAAGCCCTAGCCAGGGAGGAAAGAGGTAGCTCTTTACAGAGTGTGGAAGCCTAACTTAGCAATTCTGAATTGCCCTCAACCTGATCCTCCCTGTTGGTAAAAGGAGAAGGCTAGGAGACAACGAAATTAGGTGCTTAAAATTGAGTACAGTTAATAGCCTTGCAATGTGTTCACCCCTTGTAAAACACCTTGCACAGCCAAAGGCCAAATTCTGCAGCTTCCACGTTGCTGGAAGCTGTTTCACAGCCTTCAGCTGTGAAACAGCTTCCAGCAACGTGGAAGCTGCAGAATTTCAGCTTGTACTTCAGTGGCCACGCTCAGTGACTCAGGGTGGACTTCAGAGCCAGTAACAGCTCCTGGCTGTGCAGGGGGTGAAAAGCCTGCCAAGGGGTGTCTGTATTGCATGATCCAGGGTGTGCATACTGTACGTAACATGGTAATAAGCCCACCGAGCCCCTCCAATAGGACTATATTTGTTTGAATTAGCACGTCTTTCAAATCTATCTCTTCGCCTCCTGAAGTCCAATTTGAGAGAGTTCACAGTTCATGATCATAACGCGCTGTTCTCTGGTCTCCAAGCAAGTGTCTCTTTGCTGGTCTGTCATGAGATATGCTGAGAGATGAATATGAAATATTACATCCCAGTAAGATCGACTGAAGCAGCATGATCAAGGTCATAGAAATCACTCCAGGAGGTCTGAGTTGAACATCTGCCAAAGTGTTACAAAAAGTATGTTTTTTCCAGGAAACACTACAGAAGAATTTAGGTCAGATTACTGAACTGGAAATCAAAGGTCCCAATGATTCCTCAGACTTGGAAAGTCTTGTTGAGACGTGATAAAAACAAGAAGAAATACATTAACCTTTGAACTAGAATACTCTACGGGTGCATTTAACACTGGTCTAAGAGGGGTCAGTGCATGGACATCTGAATGTGCACCATGGTGGTTAGTACTAAGGGATGTAGCTGAAAAAGCTCCTCAGGCCCACAGTAAATCAGCACTCAACACTCCCACATCTGCAGGTAGAGGAAAAAATGACTCATACCACATCTGATGCTATGTGGAGGGATATGGTTTTGGCTTGGACTCACCTGAACTCTGTGGGTTCCAGGCAAACAAATGTAAGCAAGCTTCATGAAAGACTCCATTATTGGTGTGTGGCTTTGACATTTTCTGGAGCCTTGAGACTCCAACTTGGAATGGTTAATTGACGTCTTAGTTGCCAAAAATTTCAAAGTAGCATGCTGATTAGATCAGAAATTGCCCACTAAAAAGACAGTGGTGTCAAAAGAGGAACAGCTAACATTGATAGAAAGCAGCAAATTACTAGAAGATACCTTGGGAGCAGAAAAGAAGAAAATGTCCTGAAAGGTCCTTCAAGAAGCCTTGTTCATAAGAAGGGAGAGGACAGTAAGAAAAGCATTAGACAACTCAGAAGAAAAAGGATCTTTCAAGTCACCAAGAAAAAAGTTGTCTTTTTCCCCTTTCACTCAAAATTGTGGGCAGCAGCTGACAACATCAAATCTGCCTGGGAACTCAAGCCAGGAAACTGGGAGACAGCCAAGAAATTCTAAAATGCCGTCTTTTAATAAAGTTGAAGAAGTTTAAGTCAGGAGAACTTTAATTTTACTTGTGGAAAATTTATAAACAGCGGAGGCTCAACTGTTGTGTTCACTGTAAATTGTTACTCAGCTTCAGCCTGGAGTCGTGCAGTGAGATGAAGGCCACAGCAGAGAGAAATAAAATACCTGTTTTCCAAGTATGTTCAGCCTAATGCAGTCTGTGCTACTTAAAGCTCTTTGTGCACACTGTGAAGCTCAGATAGCTGATATCAACACCAGTTTTTCAGGGGATGGTAGGCTGGAGGGGTCTTGGGGGTTCATTGGGGGCACAAGCCCAAAGATGTCTGCTAAGCAACGACCAACGGAACAAATTTCCACTGCTAGATGTGAGTGCAACTCCATCCACTGTCATTGTTTCACCATTCTGTGGCTGCGGATGCAGATTACGCAGAGATGTATTTGGTGTCTATGGGAGATAAAAATGACATAATGCTACACAACACCAGAAGGAGCTTTTGCTAGCAGGACAGTGCTTATCAAGAACGGCTTGGAGAGTTGTGTTTGGTAAATAGGAATGTATTGCTTATCTAAGCGAGTAAAAAGCTAAAGGCAGGCACTGTCATATTGGCAAATACACATCAAACAAGTGGCCAGATAGCTTGGTTTGTTTGTGAGACTGATGAATGTAGCGCAGACATAAACTATTTACCCTGATAAGCTGCACCTGTACTAAGAGGGATTCTAAACAAGTGTTTTCTAATTTGCACCCTGACTGAAAAGTGTTAAATGCTCAAAAAAATGACTATATCACGGAGGATTCTTCCCTCTTAGAAGCATGGATGGTGCCTTATCACAGACTTCTTCCCTGACTGAATATCCCATAACTCTGGTTGTTTTAAAATGTTTTCTAGATATTTATTATGTTCATCATTCCTAGATGTTTGCCTGTGAGGGGGCACCACCCCCGGGGTTTTCTGTGACGTCCTATAGCAGGGCAGCTCTCACTGCAAAGGCAGAAGCGATGCTGGGAGGAGCAGGGGACTCACTGGCACTTTGTGGCAACAGGTTCCCCTCGTTCCTGCTGCCCATTCGTGGCCTTGTGCAAGGGCCTCCCTTCCTTTGCCCACCTTTCTGCTCCAACATCTTGGTTGTCTGTTTAAAATGAGGGGAGTTTCTTGGTGTTACTGAAAAGTGGTAATGAAATGTGTTGAATCTGGCAATAAGCGAGCTTTGCTTTTGCCCAGCCTTAGATTTTCCCCGTGGTTTTAACTGTTCCATTTTCCATTTTCATACTAAAATAATCTTTTCAGAGAACTGGATTATCCATGCAATTGAATTAAAAGGACCAGGATCTGGCTTTCAGTTCATCACTCAGTCTTGAAGATATTTCACTGTCTGCTGGAAAATATTCTCTTTCAAACAGTGCTTACTTATCATTGGGTAAAAAGCTGGCTGGAAAGCCAGGCCCAAAGACTTGTGAATGGAGTTAAATCTGTTTAGTGACTGGTCACAAGTGGTGTTCCCCAGGGCTCAGTACTGGGACTGGTTCTGTGTAATATCTTTAACAACAACCTGGATGAGGAGATCGAGTGCACCCTCAGTAAGTTTGCAGACAACACCAAGTTGGGCAGGAGTGTTGACCTGTTTGAGGGTAGGATGGCTCTACAGAGGGATCTGGACAGGCTGGATTAATGGGCCGAGGCCAATGGTCTGAGGTTCAACAAGGCCAAGCACCAGGTCCTGCACTTGCGTCATAACAACCCCATGCATCACTACAGTCTTGGGGAAGAGGGGCGGGAAAGCTGCCCAGCAGAAAAGGTCCTCGGTGTGTTGGTCAACAGCCAGCTAAATATAAGCTGGCAGTGAGCCCAGGTGGCCAAGAAGACCAACAGCATCCTGGCCTGTATCAGGAATAGTGTGGTGAGCAGGACTAGGGAAGTGATTGTCCCCCTGTACTTGGCACTGGTCAGGCCCCACCTCGAGTACTGTGTTCAGTTTTGGGCCCCTCACTACAAGAAAGACATTGAGATCCTGGAGTGTGTCCAGAGAAGGGCAACGAGGCTGGTGAGGGGTCCAGAGCACAAGTCTTATGAGGAGTTGCTGAGGGATCTGGGGTTGTTTAGCCTGGAGAAAAGGAGGCCAAGGGGAGACCTCATTGCTCTCTACAACTACCTGAAAGGAGGCTTTAGCAAGGTGGGGGTTGGTGTCTTCTCCCAAGTAACAAGTGATAGGACAAGATGAAAAGGCCTCAAGTTGCACCAGGAGAGGTTTATGATGGATATTAGGAACAATTTCTTTACCAAAAGGATTATCAAACATTGGAACAGGCTGCCCAGGGAAATGGTGGAGTCACCATCCCTGGAGATATTTAAAACATGGGTAGATGTGGGACTTAATGCTTAGGAACATGGTTAGTGGTGGGTTTGGCCGTGTTAGGTTGACGGTTGGACTCAATGATCTTTAAGGTCCCTTACAACCTAGATGATTCTATGATTCTATGAGTCTATGATTCCACTTTCAGACTCTAATACTGAAAGAGTGCCTATGGTTAATCTTCTTATAACTCATAAGACGTTTCCACCATATCCTTTGTATTAATAATAAAAATAAAAGTTCACTTTTGTACAAAACCAGGTTCTATTACCTTAAGTCAAGTGGAGTTTTGGAACTTGCCCGCATTTTTTAAAGATAATATCTAAAATTACCTAGATTATCTAAATGAAAACCCTTGAGTTTGTAAGGATTGGGAGAGGTAGCTAAGCAGCAGTTGCTGGATAGGGAAATAGAACGCTTAAATTTACTTTAGATTATAGATAAGAGCATATTTATAAGCTTGCATAAAAATGGCTTGGGTAAGGGAAGAAAGTCAGGGAAGTTGATTCTTGTGGGTTTTGATCCTGTAGCATGCAATGCTCTGTGATTGGGATCAGCCACTTAATGAGATGGAGCATTTCAGGACAAAGCAAGAATAATTGAAAAAATGCCTTGGGCAGAGCACATCCATGTTTGTTTTTAATATTAACAAATTTTGGTGGCCAACATGAAGTAGCAGTTATTGGAGACCTACTTTCATTTTGCACTGAAGTCCATCTCTTTGTCCTTAACAGTTTATACTTCTGATTTAACAGTTCTTTACAACTAATCCCTTGACTCTGCAAATTCGTATTCAGCTTTCTTGCCCAGTGTAACATAAAATTGTCCCTGGGGTTTGGACACCTTTGAGACAGTTAAACACTGACAATGTGATGTTCAGAGTTGTAATTCCCATTTATTTTCATACAGAGCTAAAATCCAGCTATGGGATCATCGCAGCAGAAACCAGATTATAGGTCAGAATACATGTGTATGTGTGTGTGTCTACACATAAGTGTGTGTGTGCACGTGTGTAAATACCTCCTTGTAAAAAAAAAAAAAAAAAAAAAAGAGGAACTTTCGAAACAGAATTCAGAAACAGAAAAGTAGTCTCATATGAAAAGCACAGTAAATTCTGCTAGGAAATTACAGACAGTACACCAGACAGCCAGGCAAAACAGAAAAAAAAAAAACCAAATACCCCATGTTTCATCAGCCTATATCAAAAAAGGTAATTTACAAATTCATACAAAAAGGAATCCAGAAAACATGCTGCAGAAAATACATCCAGAAAGCAAACCCCAGTCCACCTCCAGCTCTTAGTACTGCTCATAGAGCAAAGGATCCAACACGTGAGTCATAGAACAAATACAAGGTTATTCAATAGCCAAATTCTTATAAGTATTAATAAAATTTCCAAGTTGAGTTTAGTTCATGGGAATCAAAACAGATCCTTAATGCTAGGTGAACAAGAATACTTATCTAAAATTACTGAATGCTTTTTTTGTTACTACTTTTCTGATAAAAAAGTAATTTTTATAAACATGAATATTTTATGAGGGTTTTGGATGGAAATCATAATAATATGAAATGCTTAGAAAACAAAAATTCTTTTTAAAAAATTTAATACTGAAGAGTTTCCATTTTATTTGAAAAAATGTATGCAGCACTATGATATAAGTTTGTGACAACACAGGGAACAAAATGAGCTTTAATACATGTCAGGAGTGAATGGTAGGAGGGTTGAAAGTAAAACTTAACTCCTGCCTTGTTAAACTGCAGTTCAAGGTTTCATCACTTCCTTTATTATGTGATTGCTATCACCTGGTGCTTTGGAACAGCCTTTACTCATTAGTCAACGAATAATTATTAGCTACACAGTATTTTAATGGTATACTGTAAACTTTCAGTATATTCAAAGGAGGGTCAGTTTCAAACAATCAAAGCTTACAAAATACCACCATCAGTTTTAAAAGACAGTACGTTCTGTTAATATACCCACCGGGGTCCAGATAATTCTTGGGTGTTTGCAGATGAACACCGAAGTGCTATAGATCTAGTAGAATACTTTTTAGCATGAACTACCCACACCATAGGGTTTTTTTCCACGTTTTCTAAATTTCCACATTAAAAAACTGCCACCTGAAGGAAGCAAGGTTGAAAATCTGGCACACAGGCAGTGGAAGAAAATTTTGGACAGAATCTTGCTTGTTTTGGCAGCTTGCTGGCCTCGCATACATCCAGCGTTAGATTTCCTGAAATATTTCATCTTCTTGAAAGTCACATTTTAGGCATGCATTGGTGCAATCTGCAATGCAGGCATTTACGTTATGTATAACATATTAACTACTGCATGTAAAGAAACAGAAACCATTAGCAATTCCCTCTGCAAACATTACAGCAAGAAATATACTGATTTTGCACAGAAGTCTGGCTGTGCAAACAGAAGCAAGGGTTTTTTTCCAAACTCAGGTTCTGCAATGCTTGTACCCTAGCCTCAGCTCTGCAACAGGCCCCGAAAGGATAAGGAGAGAAGCAGATAAAATCCGGAAGGCTCATCGTATCCTAATTTAAGGGAATTAGACAGAGAGCAACTAGGAAATGTAAACTGGACCTACAGTATATCACAGCGGACACTGTCTTCGGTTTCCATACCCGGGGTGTGCTGAGCAGAGACACTGGCTGATCCAGCAGATGATCATCCTAGTTTCTTTCCAGAGTGGTTTTTTTGTGTGTGTGTTTCAGCAGCAAGTTGTTCTGTCACTTCTTATTTGTCTCTGTCAAAGGACAGCGTCATCTTACAGAAACAGGTATTGTGTCCCCCTGCTGCTCGCTGTTACTTGCTGGGTTTTGCAAACTCTATTTCCAATAACGTTCTTCACATTCTTGCATGAGCCATAGGGGCCTTGGGAAGAGGAAGATACTTTTATTATTGTTTGTCTGTAGTTACGTTAAAATTATAGGGTTTCATCTCAGAAGTTTAAAGAATTTCCTATATCTGAGGTTATTCATTCAAACAGAAATTTAAGACTGAACTTCTCTGAATCTTCCCATGCTCTACATGAATTTAATCCCAAATCTCATGCACGCTCAGGATAATTCACTCTGTAAGATCAGAAAGGGAACTGTTTCCTTCAGACCCATGCCCAGGACCATGCAACTGTGGTTTGTTACTCAAGTACACTTCAATCAAAAAGAAAAACAGATTTTCAGGAGTCTGCTTTGGGAACAAACTTACACCCTTAATGAACAACCGCTTTTTTGTTGTCAGTAGCAAATATTTGTATGTATTTTCCTACAATATCAACCCAAGAAAGCTTTGAGAGGTTGCTAATTTAGTTATCCTGAGGTGGAGTGCTGCCATGATTTTCTCACCTATGCCTACCGTCAGAAGATACTAAAAACCTTGGCTACTGAAGCAAGAATTTAAGTTTAAGCTCAGCTTAGTTTAAGAGTGACTCTATTGAAGCTAGGCACATGCTTGACTACCTTGCCAAACCGTAGCCTAGTAGATGCAGTAATTAACGGTGACATTATATAACCATTTAAGATCATCAGCTTTATGGACTGAAAGTATAAAGAAGCACCTTGAAAGAAGATCTATTTTTGTTGCTTCTGTGCTGGTGATTTAACTTCCTTTGCCAGTTATCGTGCTCTGTAAGGATAAATACACCCTTAACATACAGTCAGACTTTTAAATCTAGCAGCACGGTAACGCGTGCGGGGCCCAATGCTGTCCCTTTTGTAGGAAGCAATTTTCGTGTTGTAAGCAGCTAAGATGAAAGCAACGCATAACTCATTTAGGTAGTGCCACAGACAGACTCAGGTTAACTACAAAGGGCAGCGCGGCATGTCACCCACGGTCGCCCAAATTCCTTCAGCTGCCTGTCTGCAGCTGGAGAGGCTTTGTAAACTACGGATAAAAATAGAGATAGACTGTATTCCCAGAACACTCTGTAATGCTTGAAAAGCACTTTAACAATGCTGGGCGGGGGGTGGTGGTGGAAGAATTAAAAAAAAAGAATGATTTTGATCAAAATTGTCTCTGGACAATTCTTACACACTTTACTGTTTATATGTCACTTATGCTGTCTCTACTTTCCTCCCTTCAAACAATCTCTTCTGGTACAATAGAAATAGTGCCATTTATTTCATGGACCCAGTACGAAACACAAATCCAAGTAATTATACTTTGAATCTCATTCAAGATACTGTCACATGCTAAATTTGCTTAACACAAGGAATACGATGCCAGCTTTAGCGTAGTTTAGCTATATTCCCATTCAATACAGCATATGCTAACCATACATCAACCTTACTATGAGGCTTTGTGGTAAGTACTTACAAATGTACAATTCTCTAGCTATGCGTATTTACTGCTACTATATTAGCAAGAAATGAATTGAGGTTTCCTTAAGAAAAAGTAGGTTTTGTCAAGTATCTGATAGCAAAACTTCCCAGTTCCTCCTGCAAGATATGTCTCTCTTGCTGTTGTCACTGTTAATTTAGAGCAAACTTGTGCGTGGGTTGAGCTCCAACTGCATGTTCAGTCCGGCTTATTACACCACAGCGCAGTGAGTCATGACTGGGGCTGATAAAGGCAGATGCTGTACTTTCCTTTCTGTACTGAGATTAGTTTACATTTTAATTATATTTTGACAGCATAGGTGGCCTTTCATTAGCGTTACAGGGCTGCAACATCACCCGAAGGTGGAACCAGCGCACAGTTTCCATCACATGTGGGTTTCCTTTGATACTGCCCCGGCAGCGCCGGGAAGGAACCGCATTCTGCATTCAGGTCGTAAAGGAGCAACCCCGTTGGGCTCCACGGGGCTTCGCTTCTGACGGCCGACTGCTGCTGCCTCCTTCCCATTAAGGCATAAAGGGATGAAAACTGCAATCTAAGCATCTGTGCAGGTTATTCATATGCAGACCGTGCTGTGGATAGATGCTGGAGTAGTCACGCACCTTGGCTGCTGAGCGGTGTTGGGTCACCAGGTGTAAGAGCTGGTAGAAACTTGCTGGTATATCACCAGTAAAAAAAGAAGCGCAGCAGAGCTGGTGCGATGGGGAGAACTATTTGCTATTACAGACAAGTAACAGTACCTCTTCCTCTAGATTCAGGAGGTGTGATGCTCAGAAACCTTTCCCTCTCTTGACTACTCCTACTGCAATGCGCCTTTATGTTATTTTTTCTGGGGATTGCCTTAACCCTAAATGACAGAAGTCCAGCTCCAGTGATCATCCTCACAGACCGCTGCAAACGGCTCTAAAAGCAGCTTAAGATTGTTTTCAGAGAGAGGTATTGTTGGCAGTATATACAGATCTCAGCTTTACAAATCCCTACTAGCTTAATTAATAAAACCCACTCAAAAACCTTGTTCTGTTTTCCACATGTGCAGTGTAAATATCTGTACCCTTATACTTGTACGTGATTTTCTTGCTGAATAATGTTATTTTTCATCTTCCAATAAACTTGTTAAATATGTAAAACATAGACATTTTTGGTAAGGCTCAGGGATTCAGCCGGAGATACAACATGAGGCACAAAATTATTTTCCTTTACGTTACACTACAATTTAAACTGCATTTGATTAGATGAGATTTAGAGCCAAATAATGTGAGCTAAAAATCCATTTTGTAAAAATCACTTTCAATGTATCACTTACTCAGGTAGATTTTGCACTTACGAAATAATCTGCCACCTGTTGGCTGCGTTATTAATAACACTGGATTTGGGGTGTGATTTTTAGCAATCAGTTTTGGTGAGTAAAATCGCAGCAGAAATTCCCCAATTCAACATAAACTACAAGCTAGACAATGGAAATCTGCATCTCACATTTGTCAGGTTGGACACGGGCCTTCTATTGTGTGGCTGTCTGCACAGAGTTTGTGCTAGGCATGAGTCAAAGACTGTTTGTTACCAACTGGACTATCTGCAAAGCAGATTCTTTTTAAAGTATGCCTTAAAATTTAAATAAGAAATGTGACTGAATCAGAAACAATACTGCATTTGCATGAAAGGTTTGTAACGGTGCAAATTACAGCCCCTTTCAAAGTGCAGTAGTTGCCAATTAAAATTAAAATCCTGTATGTTCAAAAGCACCAAATGGTTTTCATTCTGAGAATGAACTGATACGTTAAATGAGAGAGAAATTATTCAAACAACCTCTGCTCTCCTGGATTCCTGTAAACTAGCTAATGCAGAAGAGCTGCTACACCAGTCTAACATGAAAAATGCAGCAGGTCAGTGCACTGAAGGTTATACCATGGACCCTTAGCTTCTCCCATCTTGGTGTTTCTTGCAGGACATTAAAAGATGGAGTGAGAGGAAGCAGTATGTTGGAAAGAACAAATATTTTAAAATCGTAATGATCTATATGTAAGAGAAAAATATTTGGAATACCTCTAAGGAAAATAGGAGCTGCATGCTTTTCTTCAGTTGTCAAAAAAGAAAAGTTGAACAGTAGCCCCCTAAAAATGGGGAAAGATGAATTACTGCAGAGGGAGTATATAATGCTGAAGGGGGAAAGTATCTTCAGGAAAAATCTGTACAATCACAGCAATAAAACCCCACATAATTAGTATGTGCCTTTACTTGGACTTGACACTTGACACAACATCAAACTCAAAATTAACATGAGAATTCAAAGGCTATCTTCTTGCCTAACAAGGAAAAATGTGCAAATGAATGACCAGTCAGGTACCAGGAAAAACAGGGAAGATTTTAATCTGTTATTTATGCAAGAGTTATGAATCAATGACAGTCGAAAACTTCAGCGATTTTTTATTCTTTAAAAAAGCGTGTACACTCTTTTCTATACCCACTGTCCCCACACGGAAAACACAGCTAACCCTACTGACAAAATGGGAAGAGAGCCCACTTCAAAATAACCTGTTGACATATGGAGAACGATGGAAACAAATGCTGCCGAGAAGTAAGCAGAAGGAACATCTGAAATGAATCATTTGAAAGCTGAGCATATGTAGGTGGATCTGGCCAAATTAGACTTTGCTAAAGGGGAAAAAAAACCCATTGGGAAAACAAAGGAGAAAGCAGAATGAGATAATTGTTAGGAAAGATAGTACTGTAATACTTACGGGGAATGGGAATACATCAGCTTACAAAGCAAAAGACAGAATTTATGTAGGCAGAATAAAATCTTCATCTGGGCAAAAAAAATCTACTAACTCTTTCTCTTGATTTAATTACAATTCTATTAGATATTTTTTAAAGCATAAGCCTGTTAAGCTTAGGCAGCCTGTTTACAATATGCATACACTTAAGAAACGATTTAAAAATACACATTGTTTGCCAAAAATATAAATTCAAAACATATTGTGTTCTATACAAGAATCATCTAGTCACCTGTGCTATTAGCTTGACCAGATGACTCTTGATGCACCGCTATAGCGGTTCCTGCTTGTGCATCATGAGTGACCACCAGTAGGGCTGAAACCCCTCATGCCTTCAGCACCAGTACAGCAGTACTGTATTTGACTACACATAAAAAATATTTCCCTTCTGCAGTAACCTCTGCAATAAATTGCAAGAAGGCTGACCTAATTTTAGTTTCTAAAAATTCTTCTTGAGTTATTCTGAAAAAAAAAAAAAAATTGGCTGACTATATATAGGCATGGATATATCAATACATAGATTTTTTTTGTCCATGCAAAATTTACTCACAAGGCAACAGCTAATATGAAATTTATTAGAAGGCAAGACACAGGACTTTGTGATACTTTTGTTCAGTGTAACTGAACTGTACCACTTTTTCATGAAGTTCTACGTAGAGATTAGGCCAACTTAAATCAACTGTGCAGAATAATTTACCAAGTTGAGGAAGCAAATCGGTCCAAGTGACACAAATACAGAAAGTCCTAAGAATCTACTTTGAATCACTGTATCTGGTTTCCAGAACGGTATACTCTGAAAAGCAATAAGGTTCTCCTTATACTGTTATTTCTTATAAGTTCTCTGAAAAGTGTTTAATAAGTTCCTTTCATATTGGGCCTAAACATTTATGATATCTGTAACGTCTCCAGGAAAGCCATGATCATATTGATCAATGTAATTTCAAAGAGGTTCTGCTTATATAAAGTATATGAAATCTTTCCAAAAGATGGACTAACAAGCCAAAGATGAATAAGTATATTATATTATTTATCTGTTTAAACATTGCTTGGAAACTGGCTGCCTTCTAACTTGTTAATAAAAAGTCCTCTGAAAGATATAAAAAAGACATGCAATTTAAAAGAGTTACCCAAAAATGTAATTATTTTTTACTCTTGCAGGTTAAGATATAAAGGCAGCATATGACACCAAGCAAAACCCCCTGTAATGAATGGAATTAACTCTCATTTTCCAGACTTGAAGCATCTACTGCAGCCCTGACCTTTTCTGACAGCATGAAATGTAGAATTTTTATCTAGTGGACTCTTGAACTCTGCTATCTGCCAAGAAGAAACTTGGTCCTTTGAGTTTTATTTCATTCTAGAATGAAATCTCTAGATGCTATCTAGCCAGAATCATATCCTTATCCACCCTTTGGAAATCTGGATAACAGATTTCGGGAAGGTGCCTGGTGCCAATTTTGTTATTACAATGTGAATTATAACCATCTGAACCATCTGCACCAGTTATAAATCCTAAATATCAGATACTCTTTGAGATTTTTCTTCCACCTGCATCATCTCACAAGCTTAAAGTGCATCAGTTTTGCTGAGCTCTTCTGTGAAATGAAGAAGTTATTCCACACATGCATTAACTCTCACTTCAAAATATCCAGGATTTGTCACACTGCCTAATTTTTTTGTAAAGGTGTGAATTGCAATTTTGCAGTGTGTGATAGTTGAAAGACTTCCCATTTGGACTAGATTTTCCAGGTCTGATGTAGTCTTTGATCCAATAAAATATATTGTTCCTCTTGGTGGTCTGCAGTGAGATTTCCAGAGACCTCAGCCTCATAGCAGGAGTAGGTTTCTACAAAGCTGCAATTAGACCTTGCTCAGCATTGTTTGAAATGATTGATTCAGCATATTTCAAAGCCAGGTTGGCTCCAGTAGGAATGGATATTCGCTCTTCACCAAAATCTGTTCAAATGCAGCTTTTTTTCCACGGAGGATCATTCAGATGATCATAGCTCATTGTCTTGAATAGGTATTATGGTCATTAACTTGCTTCTAAACATCTGCATCAGAGCTTTGGTAGATCACAGGAGACAGTGACTGCCTAAGTTTGATGGAAAGAACATTTCAGATGCACATTATACTAAGGCTTAGGTATTTGTTTCCACCTGAAAAATCAGTCATGTCTGCAAAACTCTATGCAAAATCACTAGCACCATGCAGCTGTGTAGAAGCATTTTTTAAATAAGAGGAGTATTTTAGGGAATGAGTGAGCAGCAGATAGCAGTTACACCAAAGTCAGCTCTGTGGTGCAATAATTTGTTCAGAAACAGAGATGACAAATGATGAAAATGTATGTATTCTTAAGTAAGTTAATGATGTGTCCTATAATATTAAACGGGAGTTTCCAAAACTCCAAATTTATTCTTTTTTTTTAAAAAAAAGTGTTCTTTCTTATTTCTTGAACAGAAAACACTGCTTTTGTCTGTCCCAGATGGAGCAGTAAGACATACAACATGGTGTTGGACTACTTTGAAATGTACTTTTTTAATTGAACAGTGTGTCTAAAAACTTTAAGCTCCCCTAAAAATGAGGCAAGAATATAAGTCATATCTGTCCAAGGAAATCGTATCTTGCAAACGAGCTTTTCTTGCAAAACTTTTGTGAGATGATACTCAACCTGCTCATATTGGAATAGATTGTAAGCTGCGGCTGCTCCAAAGCACATTAGTGTGGGGAATTCTAAATGGCTGTTTTGTGAGTTGCATCTGCTGCATTATTTCTGATGAACATGGTTTGCCAGCAATATTTATTGTTCTTTTACTAATGTTCTAGGTGAGCATCTCATTTTAAGTCTTCAGAATAAATCTTTACACCTAAGAAATCATTTTTTTTCTCTTTTTCCAGACCTCACCAACAGACATTGAGTTTTCCTCAATCAGTACTGTTATTTCTCTGACATACTTACTTGTTTCTATTGGTATTTTATTACGGCAATACCTCTACATATAGTACAGGGAAGCACCATCCTATAATGATGGCTACTGTAAAGATACACTGTCACAATTCCTAATAATGGTTTTGATTTTAAAAAAAAGACAAAGCCAGAGAGTAGGAAAAGTTACTTAAGCAATAAAGGTAAACTTCATGCATTGTACGCATTTACATCGGCAGATTGCTAGAGTTTGGATGGCTCCTTGTGGTTGCAAGGAAAGAGATGAAGGACATTACACATGTAAAAACTATGAAGGGACCAAGAAGGGAATTAGGTGGTAGAGAACAGGAAGCAGAGTGGACAGAGTGAATGAGACTGAGCAGCTGAAAGCTGAGGACAAGAAACCAAAAACCAAGGTCAGTGGCACAAATACTGAAAAAATACAGAGGTTATCCATGCCCAGAGGCACTAAACCATGGAGTACTAACGCAATGCTACATTTACAATGCAAATAGAAGGATCTTTCAGGTAACATGAACTAACAAAATATGCAACGAGTGACTGGTAAGAAGAAACCTGTCTGTATATTCTCCACTGTGTTGTAGTCACCATACTGATGTCATCCTTTAGCTCTCCTGGTGGAAGCACAACCATGCAGGGGATGCGCTGTGTCCTGCATTCTCTGGATTTGTTTGTATCTCAGTAGGATGCTCACCTAAACCTCTTGCATTTCTGCTTTTGAGACATCATGCTGTTAATGTTTCATCCAGGAATTTCTGTTATAAATCTGTCACGTACTTTCAGCAAATGCTTGTGTACATTGGCTGGCTTCCTGGAATAGTTTTAAGTATGTTCCTTCTGAAGGGCATCTCCTTACCACTTAAAATGAGTCTTGTAACAAGAAAACTGCAACCTCAACTCTTATCTTCCTACAGGATCAAATGTTTATCTCACTTTATTGATGGGTAGATCCCAAAAGGGCAATTCCAGAAGGCCCAGCTAGCTCTAGAATTATTTAAAAGATCATTAAGGTAGCATTGGTCACTAAGATTTGCCACCTTCCTTTCCAATTAAAATGTGTGTTTCAAATTTGTTCTTCCTGGTTAGATGTAACTGAACTACAGTTATTGCATGACAACAACCTGGAAACCTTCCAGTTTTCACTCATCCATTGGAAGACTAATTATATTGTATTAAAAGACATATTTAAGTTATGCAAAATGGGCCTCTATAAAGTCTGTCATCATTATCAGAGTCCATATTTCATATTAAGTGTTTAACCCCATTCCATTGTTTGTCAAAATCAAACACATGAACAAAATGGCCTGCTGTCCTATGATTCATTACCTCTCAAATGAACCCATTGAAATGCCAGCACGCAGGCTGGGCATTGTTCAATGTTCAGCAAACATCCCTTCTGGCGACAGCCAGCCTCCCCCTGATATCTCTGCTTTTACTCATCAGATGCTTTGTTCATTCACAGCTTTTTGGACTCGGTTATTTAAATCACACCAAGTTGGTTGCCAGTGGGTTGGCAGCTTGTCCGCCTTCTTGCAGAGGTCTGCCAGGCTCACTCCAGGGGAGCCTGGAGAGCAGCTTTTGCCAGAGGCTCTGCGGTATTAACCACTGGAGGCTTCTGAGGCTGAGACACTGAGCGAGAGAAATCTGCAGGCAAATGGTGGGTTGCCCGTGAGGTGTCCTGTAGGTGGAAGGCAGCTGAATCATGGCCCGTACTGTGATGATGACTGCTTTCACAGCTGCCTGTAAACAGGACTTGAGATATAACCTAAAGAACTCTAGCAGAGATGATCTCTGATGCAGATGCGCACAAGTAGACAACCAGAGTAATATTACACCTCATTTCAGCCAGGACTTTGGAGCACTCTCAGGATGACCAGACTCACTGCTATGTACTGTCCAGCTCACGCTCCCATTTCCTGCTTTATTGAGGAGCATCTGGGAAAGTGGCCAGGAACGAGCTGGTTTCTCCAAAAGAGACATTGAAGGAGCTTGCTCTGGCTGCCAGCTTCCTCAAAGGCTCCTGAGACGCAGGAAGGAAGAGGGCTGAAGGTTGCATACCTTGCTGCAGCCCTCTCCCACGTAACACCTTTCCTGAAGGCTCCTCAACCCCCTTGCAGAGTCTGTCCAAATGTGCACTCATCACATTCCTGGGTCGGGTGTAGTGCCCCCAGGAAAGATCCGTAGGAGTCCTAAAACTAAACCATTCAGCAGAGGTCTATTAGAATCCAAATTGCATCAAAATAAAAGGTCTGAATCTCAGAAATCCCAAGCCCAAGTAGAAAGCATGGAGCTGTTGAGGTTTCAGCCTGCCCTCCAAATCCTTCCCGTGTTAGCCTGGTTCACGGGGGAGCTGTGTTTCAGCAGCCCTCGCATTGCTCCTGCTCCGTTTTCCTGGTGGCAGTGAGCATGGGTGCGTAGGCACAGACCAGCAATAGTCAGGAGGAGCCTCCCAGGCATCAGCTTTCCTGGCCACACCACCTGCAGGACAACACCTTTCAGGAGAACTCAGGTAAAAAATAACTTGCAATGAAGTCTGCAGCTACTAATCAATCCCCCACTTCAGGAGCTCCGTTTGTACTCTGTAGGCACACATTTCAGGTCTATTGCAGCTACCAGGAGGAAGCTTCTTTTTTTTTTGGAAAAAAAAACCTGTCAAAAAGCCACCTCTGAATATGGTGAAACCTTAATAAATGCCATAATTGTAGGTGTTTGTTACAGAGCTAAAACACCTCAATCAAGAATAATTCTTTCCTGTGTTGAGACTGTGCTGTCAGAGTTTGCCAGCTGCCTCGTCCCAGGAAAACACAGCTCCTGGCTGGAACGGAGTCACTGGTGCGCTTGAGCCCATCGGTGGCTTTGGAAACTACAGCCCAGGTCTCTTACTGGCAGCAGAATGGGGTGGAAGTCATGGCAGCGGCTGCACCACTGCTCATTTATTCTCAGCGGCTCCTTCAGAGACAAGTCAATACATTATGCTCATGTTAGAAATATGGGGTTACTTCCAGCAAGGTCTAGTAACGCAGCCTGGGAAGGACGCACATGTGGATCTCACTAGCAGGAGGAGGTGAGTTTCCTGCAAGCTTAATCAAAGGAAGAGAAATCACACGATGTGGTACTTATTACACTCGTGCTCTGCGAAACAAGAAAACACACACGCTTTGTACTTCAGCTTGGAGAATGATGTGTGTGAGCAGAAACAACTGTGCTGCAGCTCCTCCGTGTCTGCTCACCAGGACTCTGTTCAAGACGAGATGATAACAAGCTAATAGGTATTTCCTGCTTCACAATTACATGAATAAAAAGCAGAGCAGCACATGCCAGACATCAGCAAAATGTGGCCAGCTCCCAGCCAGGGAAATACACCCTAGCAACAGATCATAAACCAAACACAGGACCAGCAACACTAGTGACCAGAGAGAGACAAAAGCTGTGTAAGTAATGGAGACACTTTGCGTACTCATGTGACAGCCAGACTTCAAGATGGCAACTGCCTCCTCTGCAGCTATCAAACGAACTGACTGAAAACCAAGTGCAGGAAAACACCCAGTGGTTTGGTTTTGGGGTTTTTTTTGGGGTGTTGTTTTTTTTTTTTTTTTTCAGGGAGAAGGACTATTATGAGATATCCCCAAGCCCAGACGACTACAGATGGGAGAAAACAGCTGCACCAAGAAAAACAAATAGCTTCCCCTCAGCCCAAAACCAACTGGCCCAGCACATGCTGTAACAGCATCCCAGTTCTATCATTATGATTTATTTTTTGCATTTTCACTACATCAAAGAAGTGATTTAAGAGGTAGCACTTGTTGGAGTGATTGCTGCCAGATAATGTACTGAGTCCTTTCCCTTGGACTAACGCTAACTGAAGCTGCAGCAGAACCTAAAGCAGTATTTTTGAGAGGTATGAGCTGCCTCCTTTATGGTTGTCCAGTGAAAATGTTTGGGATTTTAAATGTTATTAACTTGTCACTGCTTAAATTCTGCATGATGGAGGAACAATCACTGCCCTTACACTGCCACATAGGGAGAAGGGAAAGATCCATCCTGGGTCTGTGACTATCTTCAGTTAAAAAAGTTGGAACATTTTATTTCAAGAGACTAAAAAAAAATATTGTAACATTTCATTTTGAAATGGCATATTTCCTTTTGAAATCAAGCTCTATCTTACAGAAAAAAAAAATATGCACAGCACATCAGTAGGAAACACAAACAGTATTACAAAATATTTCACTTTGGGTCTGGAAAAAAGATAAAATATTATGCATCTTTTCATCGACATGGCTGAAGTAATACTGGCTATTGATTTTGCTTGGGAAGAAAAGAAAAAGTCCTGAATATTTTTCAAGTTAAGCTCAGTTGGAAAAATTCTCTCAACTATTTCCTTCCAATCTAGCTAAAGGTCCACTGTTTGTGTGGTTTTAATGGAGACCTGAACAAGTGGGTGTGGTGACATATGATCCAAGGTATGCACATATGGAAGAGAAATGCTGATTTTCCCCATTTATTTTTGCGCCTGACCGTTGCCCAAAAAAAAAACAACCCAAAACCCCCAGTATACCTTAAGGCCTCCCCAATGCAACGAAGAGCGCGCCAGCTCCCTGGCCAAGCCCAGCGACACGACTCGGTCCGGGCAGCTAAACTCTTCATCCCCATCCCTCCTGCCCACATACATTGCCACCTGGGGCTGGTGCCTGAGCTGGGCAGCCCTGTGCGGGGGGCCTGTGAGCAAACGGGGGAACAGGCCGAGGTGGGGTCAGCCCCCAGCTTCTTCTCCAGGAGCAGACAGAGCGGGAGGTCGCAGCTAGGGGGAGCAGCGGCGGTGGGGCACAGTGGGCTGTGAGCCCGCAGAGCCACCCTGACCTGTCAGGGCTGCACTGCCCATCAAGTGTCAGGGCTCCTGGGCAGGGCTGTGCTTGTAAAGTAGGCTTGATGGACCATCGCTATTTCTTCTCCCACCCTTAAGCAGCTAAAATTGCAGTGTTAAAAAGGATGACGAAGAAGAGAGGGAGGGAAAGCAAAATAAGCAAGCAAGAGAAACCAAAACCGAGCTGATGTTTTCGGATCAGCCAGGAGGATCCTCGACCACCAGTTTTTCCTGTGCTTTGCATTCACCTGTCCAGTTCCTCCTCGTGTGCTCTCTGGTCAGAAACACAGCCAATGGGGAGGTCCCCAGTGGGACAATGCAAGGACACTGCTGAAGTTACCAAAACAGGACTTTGGAGACCAGAACCCATCATTGGCTCACACATAAGCTTATGAGTGGCTGCAGGCGATTTCCCAGGTCTCATTTCATTAAAGTCATTCCCCAGGAGCTGAATTTAATTACTTCAGTGGGATTCACGTATGTTCTTAAGTATTTCCCTGAACCAGGACCTTAATTGCTCTGTGCCTTTGCTCGCCATCTGCAAGATAGGTTTAACGTTTGCTTTCTCTCACTCCCTATTTAGATTTACGTTCTCCCAGTCAAAGCCTGTCTCACGTTCCCTGTCTGCTCAGCACTTTGTCCGATAAGGCTGCGGTTCCACTCGAGCTATTATTGGACCATGTCACATTTCACGCTTACAGGAGCCACGCTCCAAAACCTGGTGGCCTTTGTGTGCCTTTTGTGTCTCTAACAGTGGCAAAATAAGTTGCGTGTTGATTTGGGAGCAAAGCAGCAAGCGGTGTTTTTTACTTTAACTCCATCACAAATAGAATAATTACATGGCACTTTGAGACAATTTGCTAAAGATGCTCACACATTTCAAGAGGGTAAAATTACTTTATCCAAAGCAATTACAAAATAGCTAATTAGTGAAACTGACTACGAGCTCTTACAAACGTGTTACGTGGAGATGTTGCTTCTAATGCCAGACAACAAGCCTCCGGTTTATGAGTTATTTTCAGGTAATGAAGAAACTCTTCCAATGCAATAAATATGTTGTTTTCAACTGAGACTTTCTTAGCCACGATGTGCATCCATCCCAAAATTAATAAGCCTGTGTTCCTGCCACGTGCCTTCCCTACAGCCTCATTGCACCGCAACTTTGCCTTTGTCAGGTGAGTAGCAAGATAATTACTGGCGCAGCTGGGCAGCAGCCTCACGTGCGGAAGAGCAGCCCGGACATTAGCACGCTTGTCAGAAAACAGACTTTGGGTACCTCCTGGGTGAATGCACTCGCTGCTGCGCCCTCCCCAGAGGAACATCGCTGCGTACTCCAGGACCAGTGGCCGCAGAAAGCAGCTTTGAAAGAGCTTTCTAATTCCGATATAAGGATTAATCGCCAATTAATTCTTTCTGTCACCTCCCTGCAAGATGACAAAAGACCTGTGGGGAAAAAAAGCAGTTATCTTGGCCCAGCTCGTTGTTAGGTGGTTTGCTGTGTGAGACAGTGGGATCTGTGAAAACAGAAGAGACCGTGTTTAAGTGATTCATGTTTAGATTCCACTGGCTGATAAAAAATGAACAGATTATGGACAATATGTCTTTCGCAAAAACTCTTCTTTAAAATTCTCTGGGGAGAACAATCACATGTGAAGAAAAATGCAATTCCTGGGTTGTAGGAGTTGTCCTTTTATTTTCAGACAAAAGGCATCCATTATGTATGAAGTAATTGTTGCAGGCTGTGAAATTAGTCTTAAATGTAAGTGATGGACAAGAGTCACATAGCTCTACAGAGTTAATAAAATACAAACCGGAGATAAAGCGAGTCCCTGGGTATTTTTGTTGGAGAGCTGTTAAAGCCATTGCTGGCGGAACATTACACCTCAGTGTAAATCTAGGGACGTTTTGCAAAAAATAACTTTCAGAAAAAAATCCAGACTGTGAATTTAGTATAGAATTTTAAACCATCTGTGCATTGTCACTCTAACACTGAGATCTCACTTATTTGTGTATTTTACCCATATGATCTGATGTAAGTGGGAATAGGAAGGAAGCACTAAAGTCTCCATTAAAATCGGCAGTAACACAGATAAGCATTTAATCCTTAGTAGGTATAAAATTTCTTTCATTTATCTTTAAAACCACATCCACATTTCGGTTCCTCTTCATCTGTGTCATAAAAGTTAGAATTATGTTTACAAAGATGCAATAGCTTAGATATTTTGTACATTAAACTTCACAAAATGGAAAAATGCGCAATTCTGTCCTTTCTGTCCATATGACTAGGGAAGAAACTATGCAATATACAGGTGTGTTCTTTAGATATAACTTATGTTTTACAAGTTAATTTGTTTTTTGGATTGATCTTTCTGTTACAAATAAGTGAAACTGTAGCAAATCTCTTTCAAAACCAAATGCCATCATTTGGCCATCTCTTACTCTATGCAGGTCTTTGATAGCACTGCGTTAATGCCATAACTGAAATGAAAGAGCATTATGCAAATCTGATATACAGATATATAACAAACTCATGTTCTTAATATCTGAGGACTCCAAATGCAACCTCCACATTTCTGAATATCCAAATTATAATGAGGTGATAGATCTGAAGTGAATTCAGTATATGAAAACAGAACGAGATGAACTAAAAGCATGGATTACCAAGCATTACATTAGCTCTTATCACTGACATCTCCCTTTGCTGGTTCAGCCATCGCTCCAAGCAGTAGTATAATAATGTTTTCTCCATTAAAACTTTGGGTTACCTTGGATAGGCTCTGGACTTGCTTGCAGTTTGTATGTCTTAGACCAGAAGGGAATGATTTTTGCAACCTGCCTGCTGTTTTCATAAAGAAGGCCTCACTCCATATATTTAAGTAAGTGCATCAAACAGCCTTCTTTCAGTATTTGGCAAATCGATTTATTTAAGAGTCCTCAGTCATGATACATAAATACCTACATATTTCCAGATGCACTGCTAACCTCTCTTTTAAAATCTTTTGCAAGGAGCTGACCTTCACACCTGTCACAGTTACAGCTGCATTGAGTAGCATAGCTCATCCCTATTGACAGCCATACCATGATTTCCAAGGAAGACAGGTTGACTGGTGAGCATCGACAGCAAACTGTGGTCTGGAGGATTTTCCTCCCAATTTTCTTACTGTCTTGGCAGGTTTTTTTAACTAGCTGTTGATAAGAAGCAATAAATCTACTCAAGTGCTGACAGGGATAATCCAGACAATTGTTGCTTTCTGACTGAGGTGGAACAGGTTTTCTTTGGTTTGTTTATTTGTCGAACATAATCTAACACTTATCCCCTTCTGCGTGTGAAAAATTTACTATGTGTTCCCCTCTGGCAGATGTTTGAGAGAATGTCATCCTACACGAAAGCTGTATATTTGGAGATGCAGCAGAGTCCAGACTTGGTAATCACCATTAATCTCTGTGTCAGCCTGTGTTTTATGTGCCTGCTCCAGCATAATGGATACTCTCGCCCAGATGGGAGGCCCAGGAGGCATTGTGTGTCTAGGAGTCCTCTTAACCCTAGCACATCACTAAATCACAGAGATGCTATACCTGCTCGATCTTCCCTGTCAGTCCTGGAAAAGATATAGCATACGCTGGTCTCACTAGGCTGGCGTTCCTGACGCCCTCTCCATAGCTAAGGCCATCTCTTTCCAACCCCTTTTCAGGTGGCCCCATCATGAAAAGGGTGGCTGGTAGCTGCAGAAAGTGACACCCTGGGCAGTAGACGCACACCTTGCGCGTTCCCTCCTCAACACCTGTATAAAAGTTGGGATTGACAAAAATCTCAGACTGAAAGTTTCATGTTCAATAGATAGGTCATTGCAGTGGTATATAATCATTCAAGTACAACAGACTGTATATAACAAGTAAACTTAAAAATTACTTTAAGATTCTGGACGTTTTGCACATATCAAAGCTAAGTAAAGTTGTTCTCTACCATTTCTAAAGGTGTAGATCCATTCTTGTGCTCTTACGGTCATTATAGTCTCTGATTTGTCAGAATTAAACTTGTTACATCGTGACCTTATTTGAGTTCATTGCCAAACATGATCATCTCTGTATCCTTCTGCTGCTCCATCCTATTTTTTTCCCACCACTCACCAAAATGGGCTACCATGGGATGAGAACAGCTGAAAATATTTAAGTGATAGTCCCCAAACTGCAGATGCCTCTGACAAGATAATTAAATACGACGACAGCTGAACACTGAGAAGAGTCACAAAAATAAAGATGGCACTCTTTGACATGTATGGGAAATAAGAAACATTTGCTGCTTTCATTTCTAAGGATTAGAAAACATTCTCAAATATTTTCGAGAGAAAAGCTGTTATTTCTTGGAGGGTGATACTGTCTCTTCATTCTAGGAGACTGACTGTGCTGAGAGAAATCTCATGGAAGGAGAGGCTGCCTGATGGTGAGAAGCCATCCAGTCAGTAACACCTCACTGCCGGTTATTTAGATGCTTTTAAATCTAAAAATGGGATTTCCCCAAGCACCCTGTTGGCTGCTAACCTCTTTTTTGATGCCACCAAAGTGTGTAAGTTTCTGAGCTTTACCAGCAAAACCCAGAGAGTCTGAATTTACTGCCAGGGTGGCCACCTCAGCCTGATGCCTGTTTGAGGTACATCATGCAATCCCCTCCATACTGTGCAACGGAGCACCCCCAAACTTATCTCCCAGGACAAACGGCTCCTCCCTTTCCCTGCTACATAATACCCTGGATTTGAATGGTTAGAGCATTCACCAGAAGCATAGGAGAAACGAAGATTTTTGAGCAACCTGGTCTAGTGGGAGGTGTCCCTGCCCATGGAAGGGGGTTGGAACTAGATGATCTTTAAGGTCCCTCCCAACCTAAATAACTCTATGATGCTATGATTCTATGATTTATTACTTTGCAATAAAGGCATAAGTACTAATTGGAACAATCATTCGTACCAGGTCTCACGTCTCTGATAAGAGCTGTCTTCTCAGCTAAGGATTCCTGTGGACTCTGACCCAAGACAATTATAACAAACGTATAATTAATCCATGCAAAATGAAAGAGGGACTACAACCTGCACAGCTGCAGGCCAGCAGTTAAGAGGTGGCAAAGAAGGGCAGTGGGGATTACTGAAGGAAAAGGGAGATTTGAACTTGAGTTCTGATAAGGAAAGGATGGAAATCTAAATTTTTGGAACAGGAGATGGTGAGAGAGATCTTTTCTGGCTGCACTTTATAAGAAGGGCTTGGCAAGAGGTCTAACCCCTAGGAGAGGCTGCACATCTGAGACCTGCACTCTGGTGGAGGGATGTGCTTCCCTGCAGTCCGTACCCAGGGGTGTGACTCTCCCGAGCCACCCTGTCCTCCACAGCACTTCCCACCAAGAGTGACCAAGAAAGATGGCTCCTCCCTGCTTGGCTTGCAAGGATTCATGTATGCTGTATGTGGTGCCAAATCCTCCAGTACGCTGTAAGGAGCCTATGGGCCTAACTTAATCTGTAGGTTCCACTGCAAACAGCACATGTAGCAACAAGGTGCTGCCATACTTCAAATAGCAAGGCTGAAGTCTTTTTGAGGAGCTAGCCCAAAACATTTTTCCAGTAGGAATGTCTAGTTTTCCAATAGCACAGCTTTTTAGCTAAACTTGTTTTTTGAACTAGTCATGCCGACAGTTAATTTTCCCAGTTAGCTTAAGGTGATGTCTGCAGTGTGAACATTTCCCTTTAACTGTCCAAAGTACTATTGATCCAGTTCTACAAAATTACACAGTCAGCAGAAAGGTTTAACCCATATGCAAAGGAGTAGCAAATGTGTACACTACTGTAATATTTGTTGTCACACACAGGTCATCTCTTCTTAAGCCAGCTTTTTTTTCTCTGTTCTACTGCTTTTTTTCTATTTCTCTTTTGGATATGATAAAAAAATGACGAGTTAGAGCAACTGTTCTCTATAAGCTGCTTTCCTTTCTAGTTTAAAACCAGAACAACTTTATTTTAAATTTCTTCCTAACTCAGAATAGCAGCCTCAGGCGCCACTACTTTGTCAGGCTGCTCTACAATGGTGTAAATATCTGCTAAAACACACAATTATTTTTTAATGATTTTATAGCTTGAACTTTATTTTAATAAAGGATATGGTTTGGCTCCTGTTTTTCACATAAATCAAGTGTTATAAATTCCAAGTTTAGTTTAGTATTTTTAATTTTGCAAATACCACAGTAAAAGCAGCTCAGATATCAGAAACTGCATTCTGTTTCATCACCTTACAAATGCCAACAGCACATATGGATGTTCCACAAGCTGCTATCACCAAGGCATTCATCTGTAATGGCTTGCCTTGTAAACACAAGTTGTGTGTATTTTACTTTCTGAAGTCAGGTGAAATTCTTTCATCTCAATTCAGATGTGATTACTGTAAATAACTCTGATGTTGCTAAGAGACAAATTTCAAAACAAGTCTCAACCACAACAGTGCTAATATTAAAAATCTTAAATAAAAATGTTCATAGTATGCAGAACACACTATAAAATTCTCTGATAAGGCCAAGTATTTTTTTTTATCTGTGGGAAGTTAACTTGCCAACACTGGCAGGTCAGAGGACAATAGGTCAGACGTGTCCCATAGTGTATCTGTTGCACACACTCGAGTGATCCCTGCACTCATGCACTTGAGAGATCTAGGGAAGGATATATTTTTTTACACAAAAAAAGTGCTTTGATGTTTTCATTGTCATCAAAGACAAGATTAATCGCATTACTAATCGAGGGGATGATTTGCTGAAATAAGGTTTTTCAACTTGAAGTATAGGAATCAGACACTGTGTAAGAATATGTCCATTTAAAAAAGAAAAATGCCACGAAAAATTCAAACTGGGGCATTAAATATTGCTTTTTGGTACAGAATCTAAAACCAATACTCCCTCATTTCATCCCTTCCTCCTTTTCCAACACATATGCAACCTTGGTTGACCTTGTAGGGCAAGAAACACAAGGTAGGCAATAAGGAACCACTTTCCCCCGACTTAGGTGGACAACATAGATGCCATCCAGGGAGATTCAAACAAGCTTTCTGAAGTTAAACTATTGAAAAAGATGCATGGTAAATTATAGATAATCTGATGGGAAAGAGGAGAGTAAGATGAGTAAGATTTCTAGGTGTCTGTGTGAGAGTTTTCAAGTGATACACAGTTTCATTATAATATGTATTCACTCTTTTTTTCATGTGTCCATCTAAGTATCATGGAATAATGTACCTTAGCAGTTATTGAATAGACATGGGTGCGGTTTCATAAAACACTCATTTTAATTAATCCAAAGGTGCCAGCTGATTCTCAAGAGAATGAGAAACTAACTCATCTCTAGGGGTTTGGGAGGGGATTGAAGAAGCCAAGCGCTGAGAAATGAGGGAGGTTTCCTGAAGTCAGGCTGTGGGCACTTTGAAACTTAACAATCCTGAGGTACCTTAGCTCCTTTGGAAGTTGTTGTTCGTGCTTGACCTACATTGCGAGCACAACCCTCCTCATCCTGTTAGTTTCTTCAGAGGGTGTAGAGTTTGAACTTCTAAAAGAAAACAGACATTTTAAAATTAACGTTAGTGTTAGTGGCGGGGCCAGGTGGCTAATGTGGATGCTGGCCAAGGGAGGGTGACGCCACAGCCACAAGATCTGGGGAGAGTCTGTTTCCCTGGTGTGAGAACAAGAACACGGAAAGGGATATGTGGAAGATGAAGGGAGCAAAGTGATGTGTAGGAAGAGAATGATAAGAAAGATATAAAGAGGGAAAATGGGAGGATCAGACCACGTTGTCATTATTTTAATTACACTGACTATGATAATAGCAAAAGTAATTGGCAGTACGTGCAGCTCATGGAGATTGGATTGGCCTACCCCTAGAGACAATGAAGCAGCTGAACAAAAAAGTACATGTAGTTTTAGAGTGCTCAAATGAGACTACACAAAGTGCCTGAAAATACACGAGAGGCGGGAAAATTACACCAGCTTTTACTGCAGAAACAAAATTCATTCATAGCTTGCAAGTCAGCTGTGAAAAGATGGGAAGCAAATGAACCCAATTTGTATACTATTGGACAGACCTGCTCTGAGAGACCTTTCTGAGCTTTGGCAAGCTTTGGTGAGCAGGTACTTTTTGCAGCCTGTTGCCCACAGTCGTAGGATGCCGACTACACTAAAGGCCTGTGTATCTTTCAGCAAGTGCTCCTCCGCCATATGAAATGTTCAGGGTGTTTTCAAATGAAGAACATTTCATGACAGTAGCAATAGGAATAAAACTAATTACGTCTGTTTGATGGTAGGACCTACTTTTAAGATAATTTGCAACAAGCTCCCTTGGGAAGTTTTCCCCTTTGAAGTGCTTCTTACTCCAGGGTTTCCTTTTGAAGTAACTCCCCCTCTGGATTGCTTTTGAAGTGCTACTTTTCCTTTTCTTAGGTCTTCTTTGGGTTCTGCTTTGTTGCACCTTTCATATTGGAGGTTCACAGATGAAGATTAGTGGGTAGAAAGGGAGACTTTTGATTTAGACCAGTTTCTCTCTCACATCATCAAGAGGAAGGCCTGGCTGCATCTCCATAGAAGTAGCCATACAGGGAGGATTAAGAAAGCTACTGCAATTCATTCATCTCTTCACTGTCACCAGCTTCATGTCTAAACTGGCCACCATCCAGACTGAGATGCAGAAATGTCTCCAGCTGTCTAAAATGCCTGTTTTGCATGAGTGTAGAACAAGCCTTTTTTTCTTTCCTTCCTCTCACCAGCTTAGATATCTGTTCCTCTTCTTCCTTGCATGGTATAAGTCTCCATCTGCCGCCTGGAAAAGCCCTTAATTCTGTGGAACTTCATAGCGCCATGAGCTGTGATGGACAGTTTGGAAAAGACACTTCACTCTGGTAATGAGGCATATCCGCCACTAGAAAAGTATCAGCTTCCACACCTTCATCCTGACCTGAGCGTTGGTAAATGCTGCAAGCAGAGAGGCAGGAAGCAAAGATTTGAGGCTGCAGGAGGTTTTTAGATCGTATAAAGCCGAGGCAAGGTGGGGTCAGGAGGCACTTACTTAGCAGGGCTTAGTAGAAACACATGAGGTCTACCACTGACCTAGGAGAAGCTTCTCAATCTCTTTAAAGTGCCCTATCAACACCTCACTACATGCTGTGGCAGAAGCCTACAAGATATATGTCATGATGCATTGCACATCCCACCAACTCTCCTCCCAGCCTTTCAGCCCCAGTAGTTTCCATAATTCAGAAACCACATTTTTGTCTCCAGGTGAGACATCCCAGTGTGCAGTTCAGAAGCCTGTATCTGCTTGCATCTCCCAGAGTAGCAACCAGCTGTACAAACCGCTGCTTTCCTCCATGACCCAACACTGCTCTTGGCTACCACTGAAGCTGATCTGGGGCTGGAACCACTTGACACTGCTGCTACTCTGGGGCCAAGAATGATGGGGCATATTTGGTGAGGCCAGAGATATGTCTGAGGGAGTATTTGAAGGCAGTTCCTCATGGCTGTGGTCCCTCCCCGGGTCATGTCTGTAAAGCAAAGGAAGGTAATAAGGCGTAGATGCTACGGTGGGACAGATAGTGGGCAGCCATCCCCTCAAGGCATCACTTCTCTTCCCCTTCCCCCAACCCTGTACAGCAACACTCCTGAGCTGTGCCTCTGTCTTCTTAATGTGGGCATCAGCATGTGGTACTGACCATCTAAGGAGGGTATGGGCCCTGTATCCACAACCACGCACTGTTGTGGGCGATGGGTCTCTTCTGGTGCTGGTCCAGAAGGGCAAGGATAACCATGGGAGTGGACCAACACTGCTGACATCGGGCACTTTGCAAGCTGCCCAGCAAACCAGTCTGAAATAAAAAGGCATTTGCTAAAGACATGGGTATAACTGCTCTTTGAACAAGAAGGTGAACTGACCGCCTGGCAAAACAGCGAGTGGTTTGGGGAGTCACTAACAGCACTTTTCCCAAGTAATTTAGGGGAGATGAAATCAGGCTCAGCAGTCTAGATTGTCGGTGTAATACCATGAAATGTGCATAGCTGGCTCATGTTAATTTAAGAACGTTGTGCTGCCCAAAGCAGATTTTTAAAACCTAGAAAATGTTTGCATTTTAACAGGGTCATAATTGAAACAGAAACAAATGTGCCCCATGAGCAAATCAGTCCAAAAAGAAATGAGAGTGGGAAATTTTTTTGGCTCTGCAGAAAATCAGGTTAAATTAAATCAAAATAGCTGCAAATACAGAAACAAATGGTGAAGAGACAGTTTGAGCATTATTTAAAATGATATGAGATCAGTGGAAATCCCTCTGAAATACTGTCATTCTCATTATCATACTAGCAAAATACTCTTTATGGAAATACCAGGGCCTTTCAAACATAGAAGGATGCTGACAATACCACATTGTGCCTCAGTGTAGGCAGCCTTCCCTTTTTTGCTATGCTGTTTTCTTCCATAACTCAGAATTGAGAATCTTCCAGTTCATCTTGCTAGCACTTGTATTTAGCACTAGTGAAAGACTGAAGATAAGTTGTATCTTTCTACCACCATAATGCCTGTTTATTAGGCATTTATTTCTGTGGTTATATGCCATAGAAATTTTAGTCAGTCAGACTCGTGTATTTAGACTCAAGCTTTAGTTTCATGTTATGTTTTTCCCCAATGCTAGTGCTAGTGCGAGGAGACTATTCCCTCTCTGTCCCTGTGCCTGCCTTTGTACCACCTCAGTAGGCTGAATGAAATGCTTGTGGGGCCACAAGGAGGTTAGTGAGGTGATCTGATGGTTTTGTGTTGGGGGGGACTCTGAAAAACATATCACTCTGGCACTATCGCTAGAGAAAACTTCACATGAATCCATAGCCTCAGAGATTATTCAACGCTTTCCATCGGCATTTGTCAAGCGGGGATACATGTGTGTATTATGAATGAATTATCTATTGACAGTGAAATGATAACACTTTCTGGGCCACCCAGGGTGAGGTAGAGTTTCAAAAGCATTTTTGCATATCAAAAGCTAACATTGTATCAAGCAGCTTTTCACTAGCAAAAAGATCATAAATTGATATCCTAATTAAACTAATTATCAAGTCTTTGGGCTACAGGAAATCCCCAGTGTGGCTTTTACATACGGTCAAATTCCCAGAGAGAGGATGGGTTCAGAAGGCTTTGCCCCAAGTCCGGGAGCTGCGTGTCAGAGGGATGGGGCTGTCTGGCAGCGCGGTTGCAGGTGCCTCTGGACTGGCACACAGCTTGCTGCACAGGGGAAGGCACGCTTCTTTGCCCTCTGTCCTACGCCACCACCACACTCCTCCCCGCTCCCTTCCCCAGCCATGGTACCCACCAGACGTCCTGCCAAACCAAATGACCTCACTGAAACCTCAGACAAGTACTTGCCTCCCTTTCTAACTAATCCCTGGGATTAGTTTTCTGCTGTTTCAGTGGGTTAAATCAGTTTATGAAAGCCTCCAGCAAGGTCCAGAGCTGGTGCAAGGGACGCGCAGATGAGTGGCCATGGGCAGGCATGGGGATGGGGTATGTGAGGTCAGAGCAGGATCTGCCCTTTGACTCTTTGCACCTGTTTTCCAAATCTAGCAAGCTTTTAAAAAGTGTTTCCAGTGCAGCAGAACAAAACTTGTTTTATTTTTTTTTTGCCTCAGTGGGATAACCTGTGAAAAGCTGAGATGCCACCTTGCACCAGGAGCTATGCGTGAAGAAGAATCCCTTTGGGAGTGCTTCGTACCCCATGCGGACCTCAGGTACTCAGGGATTTTCCTGCCACCGAGCTGAGGACCACCTCAGAGGTCTCTAACACTGACAGCCAAATTGTGGGGAGCAGGGCCTCACTGGGAAGGCTTAGACAAACTAGTGGCATGAAATCAAATTACAGGGATGAGTAGCAAACCCGAGCATCAGGATCCACCTACCCACTTCTGGCATCCCCTGATTAGCTGACAAACTGCTCAGATGCTGCTGTTGGCCCTCTAATACACTGCTATTGCTGTTACTAATACAAGTGATGCTGGAGCAGTAACAGCAATAGGAATGAGTGGCTGCAAATCTTTCCAACCCGCTGGGTAGGACTCGCCACCCCTAATTTGAGCCCATTTGGGGTTAAGCGCCTGGTCTGCACCAACTGCCTCAGCTCCCCCGGCCACTGGGCACTGCACGGCCATGGGCTCTTCTACTAACTGCTGAGGGACCTTGGGGGACAGATCAGACTAGACATCTGCCAGAGGTGCCAGAGGCCATTTCCAGCTGATTCTCACATGCATTCCCACTCTGCCTCTGCACTACATCTATACCGGAACACAAGCAAGGATAAGGCAGAGCAAAATATGTTTTCCACCTCTTATAATCATTGGCACAGAAGCTGAACCAAATTACAGTCATGGCTTGGACATGGGCAGCTAAGCACTAGATAGAGAGTTTCAAAACAAAACAAAAAGATCCTGGATCTTTTCCTGATGACAAAATTATTTGAATTTATGAATTCCAGTTATTTCACAGAATGTTTCAAAATGTATTTGTTATTTGTCTCAAGGTATTGTGAATCAGCCAGGAGCTGACACTCACCCTGGCCAGAAAAAGCTGCAGAACAAACAGCAGAGCTCATAAACCATATCCATTGGGCTCTGGCCAAACAGTGACTGTGATAAGGGAGGTGACTGAGTGGGAAAATTAATTTGATTAACTTTATCAGCAGGAAGGTGAGGAGTGGAAAATACCTAAGCAGGAGAACAAAGGGGCAGAGGTGATAGAGCACCAGTTTGAAGACTGTGGTGGCTTTGGGCAAAAAGGAGGAACAAAGGCACATGCCTTCACGGAGAGGGCTTTTGTCCTCTGCACCATCAACCAAAGAAACAGAAAACTAGCTGGAGGGGAGGAGACTCCAGGGAGAGAGCAGGAGGAGAGAGATTATGTACTTCAGGGAAAAAATCATGTGAAGTTTGGGGAGAAGGGTAGGTAAAGGGAGATGAGGGTTACTGGACTTACAGTTGGTTTTGAACCAAAATATCTCTGGATTTTCCCAGACATGCCCACTTTTTTTCTCTGCCCATAAACTTTGTGAGGAGAAAGAGCTTTTTGGCCTATTTAAGACGTCTGGTCATGCAAAGAGAAGGAGAAAGAGAAATAATGCTAATCGAGTTGCCAGATTTCCAGAAGTCCCAGATATGTGGCCACCACATATGGCAGATTGACTACACAGCACATGAAACATGACGTTGGAGTATCCCAGACATGCAGGACTTCTTAAATAGGCCCTGTACAGTTACTCTGAACATGCAACTCATGCTCCAGAGTGAGGAGGCAACATGTGCATTGTCCTGGCAGATGTTTGGAGGCTCTTCCAAAGGATGCTCCAGAAAGGTGCAGAATCCCAGGTGTTGCTCTGTCGAGATCTGTTTGTCCTGTGGAGTGTACAGTCAAGTAAAATTGTGCCAGAGTCCTTCACGGAGCCTGGGTGCCATCACTTGCTTCAAATTGCTTCAAATATCATACTGTTCCAAATATCAATCATCTATTAGTAGCTAAACTGTAAATTAAAACTCTAATGCTAATTTTTTTGGTGAAGAGTGTGCTTGCCTGCCAAGGGTGCTATGACAGGACTTAGGATGGACAGAGTATTACGGCCCGTTTTTTATGAGTAAGAGACACAAAGATTGTAGGCAAGAAGTATAAGAGAGACAAAGAAAAAAGAAAATAAATAGTCCCTCAGTGTATCTGCAAGCATAAGACCACAAAGATGGAGCATTCTTTCAGCAGGCAACAGTCTGACACATAACTAGGAAGGGAAATTGTATTACGGCTTAGCTAATTGCTTTTCATCAAGAAATATTAAATATCCTTTCCCACATATGAGGAGACTGAAGCAAAGAACAGGGAATGGACTCCTCCAAGGTGACCCACTAAGCGAAGTGACAGAGATAAGAATAGACTCTGCCTCCCAAATCCTCACACAGACTGACCTGCAAATATCCATCACTTGTGCAACCACCTTAGCAAGGCTAAGGACGCGTCAAGGTCACTCTGGGGAACTAAAGGTGACCTGAAAAATAGTACTGTGACTATTGAAGCACAAGGCTCAGGGACTGCCATGAAAAAGGACATCTCAGGATAAACATGAGATTAAAATAAGAGTGGACTGTAGTGCATTAGCACAGGAAACAAATATCGGAATATGGAACAAATGCACTGGAGAGTATGAACCTCTGTCACGACGACTTAACCTGCCAGAGGGGAAAGCAAGGTGCCATCCAAGGTAAACTGCTGCTCTGACAAAGACGTGCTGTGTCTCAAAAACACCTTTCCCAGGCAGATTCTCCATCTGAGGAGGACACTGGTACGTGGCCACCGATGCTGTTGTGTTCTTTTTCAGCCAGTTGCCAGGAAAATATTCTTGTCTTTCACCCTGTATAAATGACCACAGCATTACAACTACCTCACTTCAGTACTTTCCAAAAGACATTTCACCCCTGAGTAGTTCTTAACTGGCCATGCACATACCTCACATCCATCCCAGCTCGCATGCTGTTTTCTACAAACAGAGCTTTTTTGACTTAGTTCTGGTTAAACAGAGAAAAAAACTGTGTGCTCTGTCACTGCTAAGAATGAATCCTGGCTTTAGAGACAGCAAGTGTCAGATAATTGTTACAAAACGTGACAGGAGTGCACGGTAAAAGCAAGAATACATTCAGGACTAAGATAAAAACTAGCAACAAATGGCCAGCAGCAAACCATAAAGATACAGACGGACACAGTGCTGTCTGCAGTTTACACCTCTGTGGCTCCTGTTGTTGTGTGAAGACATCTGAAGTACATGTATTTGCTCCCTGGTTAGACAAAATGGATTTCAGACTTAGAGGAAGGCAAAAGCACCTGAGGAGCGTAAAAGAAAGTCCTAGGTTAAGGCTGGACGTTAAGAAAGAAAGGGCAGTAGAATGATGGGGACTGTGAGCTCCTCAGGACAAATTAGAAAAGTAAATGACTGGGTGAAGCTGGGGCCTCCATCACCTCACAGAAGAAGGAGACAGGGTTTGGAGTCGCCATACTGCTCATCAGACGCGGTGTGGACTGATCTGCAGCCCTGTTCTCTTTCAGTACACAGATTGCTCAGAAACCTTACCGCACTTAAACTTACTGCAGTAAGGCAGTGACATCATTTATTCCAGCAATGTCATTGCATGCCACCACGAGGATAGCGTTCCTGCAGCTCCAGTCTCCTTGCAATACCATTCTGTTATCAAGCATCATAAATCTTTTTGATGAAGGGCAAGCTATTAAATGTGCAGAGCTTAGCTATTAATGCACTAAAAGTGTATGGGCGGTGTTCAGTGCATTCTGAGCTCTTTCCTGGGATGCCTGTGTAACCTTTCCTGGTGTCAGCTTTCCTTCAACTCTGCAGTATCTTAGCAGCAAATAAAATATTGAAGAGTGACTTCATTCATTGTCTTTTACCTCTGGGAGTCTATGGTGAATTTGTCTCGAGTCTTTAAAGACTGTGTTCTTGGTGGATGGATGGAGAACAGGTGTACTAAAGTCACCCCGTTCGCCTTTATGTGCTTTATCCTGCAGCTGAAAGTGTTCAGCTTGGAGCTGTACGTCAACATCTCAAACCACGAAAATCTGACAGGTTGGGAATCACACACGCTCCCAGAATAATCAGTTCGCCATAGTGATTATGTATGTGCTGTGGCTGGGAAAGGGACTTACAGGGACAGACTTCGGGCAGCACAGATGGTCTTCTAGGAATCACTCAAAGGCACAGCATTTTGTTTCGGCTACCAGAGCCAGCGCTGAAGAAGGAAGTCATTTAATGAAGGCTTTGGCTTCTGACAATGTGATCAAATAGTGAGTCCAGAGCATCACCTGATTTACTCTGATTTTGTCCAAGTGAGTACACAGCTGGGAATGGAGTTTTACCAAGAAGGATGGCAAAAAATAACTTTAAAATGTTTCTTTTAACCTCTTACAGCCAACCTTCAGTCTTGTGCAAAACCAAATGGATTATCTTAAAGCACTGGCACTTTCTGTTTTAACCTTTTTGGCTTTGCACTACAATGAAGTAGATACATTGAATAGTGGCTTCAGAGGACATTTCTGCCTCCTGGCTATTATTGGCCAAAGTTTAGCACAGCTTGCTGTCCACACTGCACGCAGGAAGCTCTCCTGGACAGCCTGGCCCTCTGCTGATGCTCGGCTCCTGCTTGTTTAGCAGGCACCTCGAAAGCGGGTGGCAGAGTCAGGGTTCGGAGGTTGAGGAGTTTATTTGGCTCCAAATCAGAGGCTAAGCTGGGGCTTAACCAAGAGCGTGACCATACCTTTAGCTTCCAGTGAGCCACGGACGGACGTGTGTCATTAACAGGGATTTGTGTGAGAGGGAGCTGGGCTCTTGCAAATGGAAATGGAAATAAACAACTGTAAGTAAATCTCTGCCAAATGCAAAATAACACAACAGTGTCAGAAAACCCTGCTTCATTTGTTTATTTCTTCCCCTCAAAAATTAAAGGAGATGCAACGGGCCCTTTAGAGAATTTTTTTTTTTCCCCAAATTTAGCTTTAAAATTACCTGAATTAAAAGGGGTCTCTGCCTTCACAGTGGGCCAAGTCTTGCCTGGCTGCCAGTCAATGGGCTGTGTGACTCTGGAGGGGCAGGAAAGGTAAGGAAAACAAGGATGATTGTAAGCCTCCAATATTATCTCAGTCTTCAGTACAAAACAGAGGAGCCTATTTTCTTCCTGATCCTGCTCAGGTGAGTAGCAGGGCATAGAAGTCACCCATATTTTTCATCTTGAAGTTGAGCTGGCTGTGGGGATGCATTGTAATTGAGGAGAGGTAGAAAGCCATCACCCTTGTGGTATCTAGATAAATTTAGATGTGTAGATAAATAATTTAGATTTTTAGATAAAATAATCTAGAGATTTTATCTAGAGTAAAATCGTCTGTTCTTGTCTGCTAAGGTCACACACCTTTGTCTGACACCTCTCTGATCATCAGTTTAGACAGTAATTTTTTTTTGAAGAGGAACACTAGCAATTTCATTTAGAACTAGCCATAGTTAATATAAGAACTAATTACTTAAAAATTTTAAATGGGAGCACTCATATTGAGTAAAACAAAATCAAAATCAAAACTAGCGTCAGTTCTACCTTCACGTGGTTGTAATGAAATGCCTTCATAAGTCATTGAGCACAGCCATTGCCCATCTTCCTGTTGTGGTCTCTTTCCTGCAGGGTCAGAGGGCAGCACGTAGACTTTGGGAGGTACCTGCAGGGAGCCCTGAGTGATGTGAGCTCTCTTGTTTCTCCACCTCCATCTAATTTATAGTCCTTCATTCCTCTTCCAGCTTGTGTTGTGTCTTTAATGCAGGTGAGAGCAGGCACCACAAGTTTTTAAATGAAGGTTATTCCAAAATTATTTCTATCTCATTTTTTAAAATACTAACAAACTCTATCAATACTTTAAACACCCATACCCTTTCATTCTTTGCTTCTTGAATGTTAATTTTCTAGTATGCTGAACTAATATGACAGCATTGCAGCTGTGCAGAAGGAAGACGGTTAAAAATAGCTCTAGCGCTATATCTGCAAATAACAACCATTCGCTCATCACCTCCACGTCCAGCATGACAGCATCAGGCCAACCACATCATTTCAATGCCAGATGCCTTGTGCGAGCGCATGCTTGTGCTGAATGAGGAAGAAAGGGAATCCCGCAGATGAGGGTGGAAATGGCACTGCAGGAAGATGAGAGGAGTGATTTGTGCAGGGAAGATGCCAGTGGGAAAGCAGAGAGCAAAGACGGACACACAGATGTGTGGAAGGTGATCTTTGCCTACCACAGCCAAGGTCTGACTGGGAAAAGGATGGCCAGACACGAGGTGCTGGGGTTTTAGTGTCTCTTCCCATGACAGATCCCCCATGTGCCTCAGGCCTTGGACAGCTTTGAGATGTAAAGCCCCCTGCTGAGGTGGCTCAGTGTTTCACAAGTCTGTGAGAGGAAAGGGTCATGAAATTGTCCCTCCCTGGGCTGAGTCCAGCATCAAAAATCACCAGACCATCCTCCCTCTCCACAACAAGAGCTAACAGTCTTTTCTTGCTTCACAGCACTGTTAAGTAATTGAATTTCTTAGCAGATGTTTGCATGCTAGCACCAAGAGTGTTCATGTACATGTAGAAACATATACAGATAACAGAATCGTGTTCATTACATTGGTCGGATATTACACCCCTTTGATGGGCAAATTATTTGGCTTGAGTTTTGCTTTCATGTTTCCTGCCCTTTTTGCTTACTGTTCAGGGCATGCCAAAGCTACCACACTCTTTAAAATACCAAAACTTTGAGAGCTGCATGCCTTATATCTGATGATCTAGCTAATGATCTAACAAACAGATCATTAAAATACCCTACTGTACGCATTTGTGCAAAGGAGATGGAAATCGCAAGCACAATCATTTGCATTTTTTGTTTTGTCTGAATTGAAAGTATTCCCCCTCCTCCCCTTTAAACACCAAAGAAAAAACCACATATCGTTGTCCAGATATCAGAGAGTAAGGGAAGTTAGCTTCTGGTCAAAACCTGCTTAAAAGATTTATGTCATCAAATACATAAAGACAGAGCTTGGGGCAAGAAAATGATGAGTTGTAGGAAAGGGTTGGTTGTAAGAAAGTGTTAACACATTTATTATAGCTCTAGGGAAAGGTGTATTTTACATTCTTATCAGACCAGCTGTTAAACTATAAAGGCACTAAATTTTGCATCTGGTTTTGAAAACCCAGACAGTCACATGATTGACGCAATACTGAGTTGATCAGATCTATTTTTTAACTATAAAATGTCTTGTTACATTAAACATAAAACTGAGGAGTCTGGTCATTATGGCCTACACACAACAGTGGTATTTCGGCTTGTATTAATTTTGTTGTCAAAGATACAGCTGTTGTAGGAAATATTTTGAATTTTTAGTACCATCTGGTGTGCTGAAAGAAGAAGAAGTGCTTTAAACTTTGGCATAAATCCATTTTCTAAGTGGGTAATATTGGTGCTTTGAGAAAGGGGCTGTCAGAGCAGGAGATGAGAGGAGTTGTTAATCGTTTTCATCGTTCTATCGCACTACAAACCCTACCCTACCTCGATTAAAACAAACATGTTTATGACTCTTACAGGGTCCTCAGAATGGCTTGTCATTACTAAATACATTTGCATTATCAAACATTTTTTTTTTTTTCAGGGTTCGAACGTTTAGCTGTGCTGGGAAATGAGAGGCGTGGGGATTGCACAAGGCAGGGAGCAGAGGAAGCCGAGACCTCAGGCTGAGGGAGTTATAGGAGCTCCCCGTGGGGGTGCGTAGGTGCTCGATGGCCCCTCTGGAGTGCTTGTACCTCTGTTTGCCTCTCCACGCTGTCGATGCAAGCAAAAATCCTACTGCTTTAGCCTGCTTTTCTTGTGCAGGTAACCGATTGTGAGATCAACCTTCATACAATTGGCTCAGAGAGAAATAACCGAGCTTCTGAAGGAATGTTACATGACTGTCTATAGTTTATATGTAATGTCTCCTCCCCAGGGGTCATTTCCTATCGTGATTACTTGGATTAGAGGAGAAACAGAGACTCTGATGCAACACTGCGTTTCCACATGGGAGTCCTGAAATCTGCATTCACGGAGTCTCTAGTGTAACTATGAGCATTAAAACAATCTTAAAACCACAGAAACTGAAGACGACAAAAATTGAGCAATTTGTTCCAGGGCAAAATATGAGATGAAAAGTCCCACACACAAACATTTTCCTACAGACTCCAAAAGTCCTTTTGAAGGCAAAACACAGACCTCAGTACCTTGGTGCATGAATCTGTAGAGTCGATGTTATAAGTGTCTTTTCAGTAAGGGAGATTTTGCAGTTGCAGGCCATCAATGTTGCTCATAATCTACAGAGTTTTGGGGAAAAGCTACTGTAAAACCATGGAGACCAGGGACCACATGTGTGGAGACTGCAGCTCCACTGTGGTCTGCGTGTCCGTCTGTCCTGGGGGACACTAAGAAGAGGCATCGCACAGGGCAAGGGGAGGTACTGAGAGCCAATTGCTTTTCTGTCAAAAAAATAAATGTACATTTTTGGGAGAATCGTGCAAAAAGTCATTTTTCCTTCTTTCCATAAACTACTGGGTTTGTATAACATCACCTTGTTGCACCATTTATCGCACCAAACTATTACATTATTTTTTTTGCTGAAATACTACTAAATCCTGTTAGTATCATCTCTTGCAATTCCCCAAAGGATTCTTTGTGCAGACAACTGGTTTCCTGAGAGACATCGACTTATATCCTGCCTCTCTGTGGGATACTTTTTCCTTCACCAACACGGGGCTGTAAGTTAACTTTATTGAGTCTATGGTACTGAAGACCTTAAAAGCTTAATGGTGAGCATATATTTTATTTTTCCCTTCTATTCCCCTCCTTTACAAAGCCATTCTTTGGATACACATCCTTCTTCTCACGCAAGTCAGGTGAGATGTTTTGAATATCACTTTTAATAAACATTAGAACTAAATGCTCTTACTCTCAGTGCTCAGCACAATTTAAAGTCTGCCCAAATGAGAGCTGTAGCACCACACTGTAGAGTGGAAATCAAGTCCAGGAACTAAAAACAGGACGGAGACTCATCATAATTATCTCCCCTTGGAAAAGTACTTGGTTTTGCTCTGGCATTTTGTAGCAGCAGGAGACCATCCTGTGATGATATGCCCTTCCACCAACATTATCACTTAATTCCCTTCTTTTTGAAGGTTTTTATAGGGATTGGGTGCAGCTGTTTTTCATCAGTCCCTTCTTATTAGAGTTTCTAAGAATCCTGATTAATTTAGAGCCTGCTTCAGCTGCTGCTTAAGGAGATTGAACATTTTGCCCTCACCCTTCTCAGTCTGCTTTCCCAGTAGCTTTTACAACATTATGTGCAGTATTATGAATTTCCCTCTGTTGTTTACGGGCAAATATATGCATAAATTTCTCTCTATTGGAGGCATTTGTCTTATTCTCAGGGGTTTAGCTGTTTCCTTCTTCCTCCCCATCTTTTAATTTCTTAAAATGTGTCTAATTTTTACGAGGGTACAAAAATGCGTGGGAGTAAATTTAAGCTCTGAGGAGACTCTGACGTAGCCCAGTGCTGGAAGGGGTTGAGTGGTGCTAAGCTCTGCCTGAAAGCACGTTACTCACAGTACCTCGCAGGACTTTCCATGGTTCTTCCCCAGTTGGTTGCCTGTGAGTTTTAACATGAAACAGTTCTTAAGGAAAAGGGTGTCTCCTTTCCCAAAGTAGCTACCCTGTAAAGGATTTCCCTTTTCTTGGCAGTTGCTGTGGTTCTGATTGTTGCTGCAGTTGATACCAAGTCTGAGGACTCCTGGTCACAAGGCTACCACCTCCCAGGGCTTCAGCTTGGGCACGTTCGCGATGTTCTGCAAACCTCTTTCTCTTACTCTTGAAGCAAAGGGCAGGAGGGAGGGCAAGGACCAGGGAGAGACAGGTTGCAGAGGCAGAGAGACACGAGGGGATGAGAGCATGACTGCGTTGGGTCACCAGCTCCCAAGACAGGCTGGTGAATGCGGTGCTGCATCTGTACTTCTGGTCGCTTTTCAAGCACACACTGATAGACTGGGCAAACTAGAGGGTTTGTGACACTGAGAACATAGCTCCAGTGTTATGGGGTTAAAAGAGCAGAGGATGGTGCCTTGAAGACCAGGAGGGTTGTGTCCGAGTGAAAATGTAAAAGCAAAATCTTTGCAAACGTTGAAGAGAGGATCTTAGAAAGCTGGTTGCCTGGAAGCAGCGACATAAATCCTAGATGAGTCCTCTCTAGGCTATGAGCATTTCTAAAGCCTCTCTGCTTTAAATGGCAACTAACTGTCCTAAAAAAAAAAATATAAAAAATGTAGTTATTTTGTTGATTTCCTGCAGGTAATTACAGGGATAAGGAAAGTCATTTCAGTCTGATGGACTTAAGACTTCTGGTTTGGTCCTGTTTTGGTTTCTTAACCTCATCCCTTAGATATGTTTCAGCAAATGTAATTTCTTTTCTCCAGAAAGAGCCTCCTGATTGCTTAGTATGGTGTGGCCTTGTTCTCGGCATCTTTTACAGATGACACAAAAGCCTCAGAGTTAGCCATCCCATAAAGCCTCTAGAAGCATTCTGTCCAGCCCTTAAGAAGATGGTTTGAAAGCTAGTTGGCTCCTGGATTGGGTGAATTTTCTCTGAATCCAGGAGCAAGTTCGCTGTTAAAATGCCTGAATAATCATTCACCAATAAATTTCAAATGTTGCTTCCTTGTAATAAAGTAAACAATCTTTCTGCTATTGTTTACTCTGCTTTTGGGGCAATGGGAGTTTACAAAAATAAATATGAATGTAGCACAAAACTGTTAGAGAAAAAGTTTGGATAAATAGCCTAATTATAAATGATGTGGTGTGATGGAGCCTATAGGCCTCAACCCAGTTGTTTTCCACTGTATAAATGCTGTATATTGCATAACACTTCTACCATCTTATTGAGGGAAAAGGGTGAATTAAGGAGAGAAATGTTTTCTTCTTAGATTGTTGAAAAGGCTATGCAGAACCATCACAAGTTTCTTGTTTTATATAGTGTTTATGGCTTCCTTAAGTGATCCATGTAGTTAGTAATATCTTCGTTTTATACAGGATATCTAATCAGTCTTGCACAGAGGATGTGTTACACAGAGAATACATGTTGCCTCTAAACTAGGGGATAGGATCATGGAGCTTGAGGTTCTGTACCATTTTAGACCACATTTGAGGTTTGTAACTTTCAGTAATCTAATTTCAGCCTGCCTTTTCTCCCCAGACGGAAGTTCACCTCTTTTTTAAAGCGAATGCCCTAAACATCTCAGTATTACTGCAATGCTTTGATCTTCTCATTGGATTGCTCTTCTCGCTTTCACATTCCTGTGGAATTTCCACTAAGAGTCGTGGAAACTGAGTAATACTCAATTCAGAGTTACATTTCCAAACCCATCTTGTTAAAATAAGTCAGAAATTTGCTAAAACAAGCCTGATATTTTCCCCTTTCCAAAGGGAAATTGTGACCCTTGAGGATGTTAACACATTTGTGGCTAGGATGTTCTAGGGAAAAGTCTGTGGTAAGACTTTATTTTCAACAGTAGAGTAGTTCAATGAAAAATCCTTTTACTTATGGCCATTAATTTAAAAAACACAGACCTATAATGCTGTCACAATATCTGCACAATATTTCCTTCTCTAACATAATTTCATCCTCAGGCAGTGATTTGGTGCAAGGTGTCTGAAGTGACTAGTGAAACTCACTTGCCTAGAAAATCCCAGTCTTTATTTTAATGAGCAGGCTACAAAAGTTGTAGTGGGGAACTGATGATTTTCAGAAGTCAATTACAATTCAGGTTTCCTTGTGAAGAAGGTGCGCTTCACAAACTAGGGTCCACAAGCACATGCTGACCACAGCCAATTACCTCACGTTTGTTTCACTCATTCAGTTGTAGCATCAGAAGTTCTTCAGTGGTACAGCAGAATAAACCTCTGGAAGAGCCTGGGATGATGACGAGAACAATGGGGGAAGCCTACAAAAGATAGAAAAGACACAAGCATGGCTTGTTTTACTGGTACCAAAAGAAAAAGTTGAGGAGAGCCTGACAATGAGCTAAGGGAAGAGCAGGGAAGCTTACTGAGCAAGGCAGAGGTTTTGATTGACTGATGTGTCGCTTAACTGAGCAAACAAATGTAGTTTTTAATAAAAGAATTAGTTATGTTTCCGATAATATCACTACCCAGCAATTTAGTTAAATTGTGTTAGTTAAAAGTTAATTTATAGTTAATTGACACTACAGTTTGCAGCAGGAGCATGCTTCAGTTCCACCCGGAGAAATGTGGGCAGCAGAAGGCACTCGCAGCGGCGCAGCAAACACTGTGAGGTTTGGACTTAGTTGCCATAACTCACTTTCTGCTCTTTTACAGCAGCTCCTTTTGCAGCTGAGGTTGTTCCATGACGTTTATAATGCACGATAAACTTTATTTTTCTACCTGAGTAGCTTTGGATTTTCTGCTGCTAAAAACAAAGACAGGCCATAGATGCTGGACTAATTTACTAACCGGATATTTATTCTCCCTCAATTTTGTTTTACTTTGCTATCAAAACATATTTTGTTTCTGCTAATCTAGAAAACTAAGCTGTAGTAATCTAAGGCTATTTACCCTGAATGAAACTATTCACACAGAGCTTTAATACGCTATAACTTATATAAATTGATTTCACACCTTTAGCTGATTGATTTATTTAACTTTCCTGAGTGACCCTGCGTAGGCAGCCCAAACTATTTCATTAGTAAAACGAGGACTGCCCTTGAAGCTGTATCTCTTACAGCTATTCCCAGCCCCTACTCTGCCCTTTTTTCATTACTCTGAAAACTTAAAAGCTTGCAAGGGGCCTGAGGCCAGCTTTAGCTCACTGCTGTGGACTACGCTTTAGACCCAGCCTTTCTTTCACCCCCATAGGAGCTTCGCCCCCACCTCTGCTTCTGCAACACGCCGTCCTCCCCCCTAAGCAACTCCGCAGCGTAAGGCCCCCCCAGCGAGGGGCACCAAGGTGTCTTCTAACATTACCCACGCATCTCCATTTTTCTTCTTTCCCTTTCTGGACGAATTTTCTGCTTCTTGATGGTGTTACGTTAATTTGGTATTTTTTCCTGCAACCTTTTTCAACAAGGACTCTCTCAGATACATTTCCTACCAACTAACTCAGCCTAAATCAAAAGCCCTCATGTGGGAAATGCATGAGTGCCCCCTCTTGTCTGCTCTCAAGTAAAACAGGTCCATCACCTTTTTCATGGAGGGAGAGTAGAAGAAAGTAATTTTGCTTAATCAGTCCATTTGCATTTCTTTACAGACTGAAATGGAATAAAATAGAGACATTCACAGCTTGATAAATGTAGATGTGTGCACATGCTTGCAGACTGAAAGGCTATGCTGTTCTTTTTTTTGGGGGGGGGAGGGGGTTCAGAAGTACAGGCACACGAATTTTTGAATGAGCATTCAGTTTTCTGCCTACTTCATCTTCTTCATTGTTTCCTCTGCAGACAGCGAAATGCTTTTGGTATTGCTTTGATCAGAGAGATCATAGATAATAAAATATTCTCTTTTTTTCTCAGCCCTGCTTGAACCCTGGGATTCACTTTTCCTTGAAACAGGATCTTCAAAATGGTTACCCAGTGATATGAAGAAGTCTGACTTTCCAGCTAGTCAGACCTATAAATATTAACATTCTCACAGTCCCTCTAGAATAAGTTAGGAAAAGAAAATATGCCCATCCTTTTGTAACGTCCTAGGTGATAAGCATGGAAGTAGCAAATGGAGGCCACACAAAAGAACTACCAGGAGGACAGATCGACCCGTGGTTACCGTAGTTGTGCTGTCATCTTCCAGAGGCCTGCAGAGCTAGCAGGGCTGCTGTCAGGGCGCTGCGCTGCGCGGTGGGTCTGGACAGAGAAGGCTGTGGGGTAGGATCCATTAGGAACTGGATCCATGTAATGATCTGTAAGTTCAGGGACAACCTCCGGCTAGGAAACCAGCAGATCCTCTCAGTTAGATGAACATGGAGGGTTTGAACATGAAAATCCTAATCTGTGGGTTTATGTAGTTCACCATAAAAAGCCCTGAAAGGTTTTCATGTCTTAAATTGAAGTCTGCAGCACAGCCTGATTTTTTTTTTTTTCTCTTTGCCTTGTTTTCATTCTCCTGCACAGCTTTTGGTTTGCTGGCTGGAAAGTGAACCCTGGAGACAAAGTTAATCTTATTTCAGGAACAGTGCCCGCAAAACAGGGAGATGACTGTTGAGTTCTGGGTAATATTAAAGAAAAACAAAACACAATGCAGCATTAAGGTCCCTGTGAAGGCAGTGCTTGCGAGCAGCACCATGCTGACAGTTACAGAGAATAAAGGCTCTGATTTATCCGGGTAACATGCAAGCCAAGTGCTATGTTATCCTCGCTAGCATGTCTAGATGTCAGGGCTGTGTCTCTACCATCTAATCAATATGGCACCGTGCCTGGCCTAATTAGCTCCAATTCTTTAATTAGGCCAAGGAAGATGCTATGCTGATGTGGCCGCGCTGCTTTGGGACCTTGACGAGTGTCCCTGGAGGACACGGCCATGCGCTGCATGGACCTGTCAGCTTTCTGTGGTTGGAGATCCCACCCTGCACTGTGCGGGATGTGGTGGGTTGTACTTGGGGTGTTTGTTCGGTGTTCAGCCCTTGCTGAACCCCCAGAGTTGGTCAATGACCGAGGAGCTTGTGTGCTTTGTTCATGCTGGAGTCCTCTCCTGGGGAAACAAACCATCCTGTAGCAATTGGTGGGCCACGCTCTGTGGAAAGCATGGCTCAGGTCTTTGCCATATTAATCTCCAAATAATTGACTCCTCGGTCACAGTTTCTCTCTCCTGGGCAGATTCCACTGAGGGGAGTTCATGCCTCACTCGTATCATAACTGAGTTAAAAAGTCAGTCAGCCACGAAACACGAGTCCACCAGAAGGTGGGTTTGATAAGGCTCAGAGGGTGGAGAAGGGACTTTTCTCCCAGGCCTGCTGGTGGGATGGGCTGACGCCAGCCATCTCCTCATCCGTGTTGGCCAAGCCACTGGGTGAGGAGATTCATTTGTCTCTGATCTAGTCCGGTTTTTCATTCAAGCCCTTCAATGCTAACTTTTTTTTATTTTATTTTATTTATAGCTTCGGGATATTTTCGCTTTCCTAGGATACTGTTCCCAGATGAGACTACACTGTATTGCCTCAGATCTCTGCCAGAAAGAATTACAGATGTTTCAAAGGAAATGTGCAGAAACCATGCGGCTGAAACAGAATAAATTATGCTTAAAATCAAGGAAATGTCCTAATAAGTGAGAAATGCACCAATTTCTCTGAGAGCTTTTTTTCGCTGCCTCTGCCACCTGTGTTTATTTTTGTTTTTGACTTTACTATGTGGTACAACAGCTGGTTCTTCCACATGAAAAAGTCTACTGTAAGGCCAAAGTTTTGAAGGATTTTTAGAATTTCTGAAATTTTCTAACTTCAGAGTACTTTACTAAAATGTGCAGGTGTATTTCTTTGTCTGTACAACATGAAAACGCGGTTCTGAGGAAGCTGTTTGAATTGCCAGCCCTCCCTGGCAAACTACAGATTGAACATTTCACCCCATCACCGAGCAGAGCCCCACGTGTTGGCAGAAGTGTTCCCACCTTGAACCAGTGGAGTGAAATGAGTCCCTGCACTCAGCTCGATGACATGTCTCATTTTGCATCTGCGACGTGCTGTATTCAGAGGAGCATTTCTAATTTTTTGTCTTGCCACAGCTGTATCCCAGGTGAATCTGCAAACTTTTGGGGACAGGCAGTAAGTGGTGTGCCTTGGCTCCTTGCTTTCCAGTGAGCTTTTCCCTTCCTGAGCAATGCCCACCACCTGCCCGTACAGGTACTCCAGCGATATAAAACACTTCTCGTCTGCTGATTTTAGGCTATTCTTTTTTTTACCGTTTTCCCCTTAAAAACACTCAAACAAAAACCCTACTTGAAAAGCCTTGCCTAAAATCTCAGAAAACCCAGTCCAACAGGTACCAGATTTTTACACTTTCCTTGCCAAACCGCAGCTATTAATCAGATATCTGACAGGATCTTCATGTAGTCAAGACACCTGTTTCAAACTCTCGCTCATTCCCTTCAAGTCCTTCTGGAATAAAGGCATTTCCACCAATTTCAGGCAGGAAAATACATCTTAGATTAAAGTCTATCTGAAGAGGCGGAAGATATTTTTCTACACAGTTGTACTATTCACTGGATTTTCCTCTTTTGTGTTTGGTTTCTTTAATTTACCATATTATCTAACCATACCTGAAGCTCACTGTGTCTTCTGAACTTCCCTGGAGAACCATGGTAGTCACAGCAATAACATTCATGAAATGAGATCATCTGGGCTATTATGGAAGAAATATGTAATTCCACAGGAATTTTATTGTAATTTAGCATGCATTTATGTCTGCTTATTTGAAAGTTTATCTGGATAATGAATTGTATCCCTTAGGCATTCCATAATAGTTCCTATTTTAGTAATAGTATATCTTCAGTACATTTCTAATACCAAAAAGTCCTTGTCAAGCAAAATGATCAAAACTGAATGTAGTTTCCTCAGTGCAATTGAGCCCAAATTTGAATTCCTTTCTAGCTATGTATTTTAATTATGCAAACTAGGGACTCAAAACAATTTTCCAGTGTTAATGGAAAGCACGACAGATTTTCCCAATGCTGAAAAATGCAAATCTCCTCAGCCTTTGCACAGCTCCCAGACTTAAAGTTCTGTCATACTGTGTGCATAGCATCGCCTCTCACAAAACCAGGATCTTGTTGTCCTGAGTTTGGTTTGTAAATATGTCGGGGTTTTTTGTAGTTCATGCGTAAGCTGTAGCCATCACACTGTTACGTGTGATCCCTGGTAGTCTGGCCTGTGTTTAGAAAGAGGTTGAGCTTTTTCTCACAGAAGACTAAAGCGTTTGAAATCACTGAGTCAAAATGAATCACGAGCCTGTTCTCAACTCTCCCAGTCCATAGTGTAATGCTAACCCGTGTGCCCATTTAGGGCGCTTACGCCACTGAGATCCGCACATGACCGATGTTATCCCGTGTCGCTTCACACACTGCAACCTGTTGTCTCCCTGTGTTTTTCCCCCCGGCAGCCGCAATCACCCCTTCCCCGGCTGTGCTGTCATGGCCACATGGATTGTTTTGCTGTGGACTCCAATAATAAGTCAATTAGAACAGGATTAGCCCCTGGGAAACGAAACCAGTTACTCCCTCTTTCCCATGATGAGGACCTTAAATGATCTGCCTGAACATTTTGATTTCCTTCCTTTGTTTTTCCTGCAGTCCAGTGAAACGCTTCTCTTCTAATTAGCTTGCCAGTAGGCATCTATCAAATGTTTCTCTCGTTAAGCTGCTGCCAGATGAGTGCTTTGTAGCATCTTGTCAGGGTACGGCCAAGTTTGGTATCTGGTAGAGCTGGAAAACAAACAAAACACCCCTCCTGTCCACAAGAAAACTCTGCCTGACTCTGTGCTCAGTTTCTACTCAGGAATGGGCTCATTTTCCTCCCTGGCTGAAGCTCTCATTTCACTCCGGAGGCAGTTGGGAAGAATCACGGTGAAGTCCTTTTTTCTAAACACCAGCATGCCAGTGTTTAGACAAGCGGACTATACTTCTGGTCACGGTTTTCATTTCCTGGATTAAGACAGGCAAAAAATGGGGTTTGCCAATATAAATGAGTTTTGGCCTTGTTCTGTGTTAAGAGGTAAGCAAATGTAAAATGTCAGCCAGCCTGCTGTGCCTAGGTTTTAAAGGATCAGTACCAGTTCCTTGCCATCCCATCCGACCCTTGCCCCAACCCCAGAAAAACTTGGTCCTCCTCCTGTTGGCCAGGCTAGACTTGAGGGCTGTTGTCCCAAAGGAGCATCATTTGTGCTGGAAGACCCTTGGGGTTATGAAGTGCCCGATTGTAGTTTCCCACAAGCTTCTGTCCCCCAAGAAGCAGCAGCTGAGACCAGGAGCAGCACCTACAGGAGAGGCGTGGAAAGAGCCAGGGAGGCACTCCAGCTGTGAACACAGCTGTACGGGGTCTCCCTGCATCCCCTGCTGCTGCCCCAAGCCAAGCAGCAACTTCTCCATAGCGTTTGGGACTTCTGCATTCATGTTACGTGTGAGATGCAGGATGCAGGTTTTGCTGCAGGACCACAACCATGAATAAGCAAGAAGAGAAGGCAGAGCGTGACAGTGAAATTTGCTGGCAAATGAGTTTGTGGGGAGCTGTAAGAAAAAGACCCTGGGGCCCGGCTGTGGACCCCTTTTAGGTGATTCCTCCAAGTCCTAGAAAATGTGCATCTTGTTTCCAAGCAAATCACTGTAACTGTAGCACTATAAAAACCGGGCTGCAATGTGGGACTCGATTTATGCGGAGAGTGTAGCAGAAGAGTTTTAGATTAAGAGGATCACAGCATGGATTTTTGCAAGCACGGCTGTTGAGAGAAGCTATTGGTGCTCAAGTCTGGAAATGCAGCTTCTGCTTTTAGCTTTTCTACCAGCCGTCTGCTGCCTGCGAGGAGCCTGCAGATTTAGCTGAATGCTCTGGGTGCATTGCCTGGTACCGTGCTCTGAATTGCACACACATGAATCTTCATCTTCTGAACAGCAAAATGTCTCCTATATTTTAAAATTAATAAAGCAAATATCCTCTGACAGGCAATGAGAGGTTCATGTCCAGGTGGAGCCAGTAAAGAGAGACAAATGTAGATGTGCAGGCAGCAAACAGTCAGGCAGTCGCCAAGCACCGCTTAATCGACTCCGATGACGGCTTTGTGCATGGCGTTCGGCAGCGCTAGTGCCCAGCGGGGCTGTCCCCACTGAGGAGCTCCCAACCGTCCAGGCTGGACTCCCCATCCATCGGGCTCTTCTCGGCATCTTCCTCCTGGCAGCGGGGCTGCGATTAACAGCCTGGCCAGGCTGGGCTGGGGGCCTCTTGATAAATTCAGTGCTTTAGAACAAAGCCATCATTCTCCCGAGCAGTTGAATGTGCTGTAATGAACTGAAATAAGGCAGAATGTAAAGGCAGGGAGATACAGGCACTCTGCTGGAAAGCAAAGTCATTAAAAATAATGAGCAGTCTTTCACTTCCTTCTTTTTATTAACTTTCTGCAGAGGACAACCTGGCACTTTATTTTTAACACAGTCTCCACTTTACTAATATCCGTTAGACAGATGGCTAAATTTTTTCCACGACATGCCCCACAATATTTAGAAAAACAGTAAAAAAAAAAAAAAAGGCAAAACTGAGCCCCCTCTCCCCAATTCTTCCTCTCTATATTCCTCAACCAATTATTTTTTCAATAACCTCTCTGAATTCAACAACTCCTGCCATGCTCTGTGGTGATCACATGAAAAGCGGTGCACAAAGGTGCCACGTCCAGCAGAGATTGAAGTATATGTATATTAACCATCAGTAACAATTAGTGAAAATTTGAATGAATGGAGTTTTTGCAAGCTCTTCCTTGGGACAGAGGCATGTCCAAAGCCACCGACAGAGCCCCAGCATCCCAGTTCAGGCTGGGTAAATTGGTCCTGCATTGCAGAGCAGGGGTGACGTGGGTGACAGGAACCGCTGAGCATTGCACAGCTCGGGCTGCTTTTGAAATGGCTGCTCAGTCACGTCTCCCCAGCCCTTAGAAAGCTCTGCTCACCAGAAACCAGGCTGTTAATTGCTCTAGCTGTGTTTTCTTCCCCTATAACAGCAGAAACCTTCAGCTCCTGCACAGAACCAGAAGGTCTGATCCTGCCCCCTGACCCTGGACCAACACCGCCCTCGGAGTCCTCTGCCCACACTGGCTGCCCAGGCTTGAAATGCAGAGATTGCCCTTTGTAGACACTGAGGTACCGGGTACGGTGAAGATTAAGCTTAGTTACAAGCAACGTTAAAATATGCCGTTACTATAATCAGACATGTGGCTCAAATCATCGCCCCAGATCTTAAGAGCTGTCGAAGTAGGATTTAGGCTTCTAATTTACACTCATAACTTGTCTTCGTTGCAGCTTTAAATGGCATTTTTTATTTATTACTGCAACTCTACCACCCGGGTCGGGGCCTCCTGGGATCCCAAAACCCCAAGCAGCTCCTCAGAAACTCTTGGGTGAGATGGGTCCCTGCTGCCCCCCAAGCCACGCTCTCAGTTTCTGCTGCTCCCCTCCCTGCATCCACGCATGGCACCTCTGCGCTTGGATCACAAAAATCTGCAACCAGGCCAAGAAGGGTACAAGATAAACTGAACATAGCATCAAAATAAATAAGCAATGCATTTGCGTCAGGCCTGAGAAGCAGGTGGGCGGGGAGGGAACTGGCTGGAGATGGAAAGCATTATCACACAGCCCTGCACTACCTGCTGGCTGCAGCCCGAAGCGCTGGGAAAGCCTCGGAGGTTTGGGTACAGAGGACAAACAGAGCCATGAGCGTGGTCACGTTAGTGCTCTCCAGGTCTGCTCAGGCATCTACTGCCCCAGCTGAATTTAGCACCAGCAGACTGCACCGGTCCTGCAGCCATGGGGGACCCAAAGACCCCCGAAGATCATCCTTTACAAGCATCTTCACAAAGTGATTTGGGGACTATGGTATAATGGCCTAACAAGTTTGTATAACATTCACAATCTTTCTGATTTCTCTGGTGCAAGCATTTAGAGAAGTGATTGAAATACTGCGCCTGTTATCACACTTTGGCTCAAAAGCTGAAGTGGGGTAATTGATGATAACACTTATCCAGAGGATTTCAACTATTTTTTATGTCGCTTTGACATGTCGGTTTCTCTGTGCCTTACAAACCCTGGGTTGTGTCTCAAATCAGTTAACTCATGACAAATCACTGGCTACTCTTAGTCTCGGTCTTCTGACACATTTGTGAGCAGACTGTGATTTCTGCTTACTCAAAGCCCTTGCCGGCGCTTAGCAGACAGAATAAGCCATAACGCAGGAGGAAACAATCTCAAAACCATGGGCTGAGGACGTATCTGCCATGTGCCTTTCTCTGAGGTGCCTTTGTGTCTGGGGCTGCTCGGATGTCCTTGATGGCAGGCCTGGTCTATGTGACCCCCTGCCCAGGTCACATCCCTGACCTAGGACCCCTCATATGCCCCTTCTGGCACCACCAAGAGGTGATGCCAACCGAGAGCACGTGCTGCTGCCTCCCAGTAGGGCAGTACTCGGGGGGTGCCGAGACCCGACACCCGCATCCCCCTAACGACAGCCCACAACATTTCTCAGCCAGCCCCGTGGACCCGGGACATCTATTAAGTATTTATAGTGCTTTTGATCTGTTGTTGCCAGAGGAGGCTGAAGTAGTTGTTGGTGAGAGCCTGAGGGACAGGGCTTTTATATTCACAGCTCAGCTTCTAACAAACCCAAAACATGTGCTAGATGAGGACAGCTCTCAAGTCATTGCTTTTCAGCCCAGCTTGTTTTAAATCCTTCTCCAACATTAAACGCACATATTCCTGCAGAAAAACTCCCACTACTCGTCCCAATGTATTGTATAACCAAATCAAGTCAACACAGCATTTTCCTACACTTTACACGACCACAGTGCAGCTCCCATCGTTCACGTTAGCCGTGTTAGTCTGGATTTACACGGCTGTCACCACGACCTAGCACCGATCGCCTGATAACAGAACAAATATTTGAGTCTGGGTTGGTTGCAAATATTTGCACTTGAGCTTGTGTTTCTTGGTTGTAACTGATAAAATACATGCTGTCGTTTCTGTCAAGGAAGGTCTGGTGACTTTTTCAGGTTACCTTCTAGTGGGATTTCTCTGAGTTTGCTATCCATACCCTGGATAGTTTTACAGCCACTTCCAGCAGCAGCAGAATGGGCGAGACCATACACAGAATCTGCATTTCATATTCAGTTTTCCATGTGAAACCTTTTTAGAATTTCCTATTTGTACCTACATTTATACATACAGCTATGTGTCAAGATTATGTCTGTCCTGGTTTGGACTGAGTAAAATTTCCCCAAATCTTGAACTTTTCATGAACAACGTGAAACAGCAGAGCCTTTGTTTCAGTCAGTTCAGTACAGAAGGCCAGAGGAAATTCAATTAAGAGAAAAATATTCATTGTGCTTGCGTATCACCATATATTAGTCTTCTTCCTCCTGTTCTACAAATGGCTGTGGGCTATACTGGTATACAAGGTATACACCAGCTGAGGATTTGTTTTTGTAAATCCCTTTTGGGTTTGCACTCCAGCAGGGCCCGTGCCAGAGACTATCTCTGACAGCCCAGAAGAGATATGAACTGTAATTGATTGTGCCCCTGAGAGCTTTTCTTCCTGTTTGTCTGTGTGTGTGTGCGCGAGAGAGACTGTCTTTTATCTTTTGCCAAAAGTGGCTTTAATCCAGCACTGAGCTTTTCTTCTTCTTCATGCATGTTCCCAAATGCTGCAGCATTTTGTGTTTTCAGGGTGGGATCAGCAAAAGGCGGCTTTCAGAGAACATCTTGCTCCAGAAATTTCAGAAAGCAGCCTTTTTTCTTTAGAAAAGAGGCGAGGGAGGCGGCAGAAGTGATGACAGAGCTCAGTTTTGAAGATGTGGAGGGAATGGCACTGCTTCACTGCGCTGGGCCCTCTGCCCTGCTGAAGGGCTCTGGCAGCGCGGCTCCCCCAGATCCTACTGAGGCAGTCAGAGAGGTCACCGCTCTCCCCCTTTCTGTCCCTGACCTTCCCTTCCTCTGCCAAAGGTCTCCATCCCGGTATGGGGTGCTGCAGAGAGGAGGGGGCTGCATTTCACATCCAGCCTGCCAGCCGAGGAGGAGGAGGCTGATCTCTTCACCAGGCTGCGAAACGCAGCCATCACTGTCCCTACTGCCACATCTCCCCCAGAGGCCGTGGGGTCTGGAGAGACGTGCCATTCCTCAGCCCGTGCCTGCTCCCCTCCCCATCCCTCCCTGGGGCTTGGGGGCTGCCTTTGTGTGTTGGCTTGCAAAAATGGCGCATAAGCGCCCCCCAGATTGTAGTTGTCCTCCGCTTCTGTTCTAATTAGCAATTTCCAGCTTGAGCAACTGATACGAGGAATAATGGCCACTGGAAGTGAACAGACTATGTATCATGCTGTCCACAAGGTGCAAAGGAATAATGGTCAAAAATTATTGGGCCACATTTTTGGATAAAGCAGTAACACAGAACTCAGGACGTTCATGTCTTTTCCTGATTCCAGTCCAATTTTACTCTATAGTTGTCTTAAAAACTAGTAAATGGAGTAATTAAAGATCACACACTCTCTTAGTGCCTGCAAATTGGAATCAAAGAATCACAGGACAGCCCAGGTTGGAAGGAACCTTGAAAGATCATCTGGTCCAATCTTTTGCGAGAAAGGGAGACTAGATGAGGTTATCTAGCGCTCTGTCCAATTGCGTCTTGAAAACCTCCAGTGAGGGGGACACTACCATGTCCTGGGGAGGTTCTTGCAGTGAATCATTGTTCTCACTGTAAAAATTTCTTCCTTATATCAAGATGAAACCCCTCCTCGTGCAACTTGTATGTGTTGTCTCTTGTCTTCTCTATGTGGCTTCTTGTGAAGAAAGAGCCTCCATCCTCTTTGTAGGTGCCCTTTAATTCTCAAGGGAGAAGACACGGATCAGGGGACACCTCTTCACAGTTTTCTCTTCTTAAAGGAGACAAGACCTAACTCCTTCAAGTCTTTCCTCAAAGGGCAGGTTCTACAGGCCTTTGATGATCTTTGTGGCTCTCCTTTGGACCCTGTCCAGTCTCTTTGCATCTTTTTTGAATTATGGGGACCAGAACTGGACCCAGTACACCAAGAGGGGCCTGATAAGCACTGAATAGAGTGGGACGATCATGTCTCTGCCAGTAATGCCCCTGTGGATGCAGCCCAGGATCCAACACTGCTTGCTGTTCACCAGAACCCCCAGGTCCTTTTCAGCAAGGCTGCTGCCCAGCCACACAGGTCCTAGCCTACACTGGACTTTTTGGTTATTGCGTCCCAGGTGCAGGACATTGTACTTGTCTTTGTTAAAATTCATACTATTCTTGCTAGCCTACTTTTCCAGACTGTCCAGGTCTGTCTATAAGATGGCTCTCCCTTCTGACATGTCCACCTCACCACCCAGTTTAGTGTCATCAGCAAACTTGATGAGAGTGCTTTCAATCCCATCATCCAGTTCATTTATGAAGAGGTTGAACAATATGAGGAGTTGTTTCCAATGTAGAGAAATATTCAGACTTTCGTTTTATTCTGAGGCTAAAGAGATCATTTTGCTTCAGTCCCAGGAAGTTTATGGAGCAGATACTCCTGGAAGCTATTTCTAGGGACATAAAAGATGATAGGAAAGTGCTTGGGAATGGCCAGAGTGAGTTTGCCAGAGTCAATGACCAACCTGATAGCCCTCCGTGATGAGGTGGTTGGCAGTCAGACAAGGGGAGAGCAGGTCATATTGTTTACTTCTTTGACTTTAGCAAGGCTTTCTGCAGTATCCTCATAGCCAAACTGGTGAGACATGGGCAAGAGACTTGCACTACAGGATAGCTGGAAATTGGCCAGGTGGGTGGTGACCAGCAAGACTAAGGATGGTGAGCAGCAGGGCAAAGTCCATCAGGTGTCTGGTTAATAGCGGCATCCTCAGGGATCAACACTGAAGCCAATACTTACTGCTGTCTACAAAAATCTAGTGTGGGTATACAGAAGAAATCATGCTGCTTTTGGAAGCGCATAAGGCAGCAGACACAAATTGCAACACAGAAAATTCCAACTAAATAGCAAGATATACTTTTTTTTTCCCCCACTATGAAGGTAGTTGAACACTGGAAAAGGGTGCCCAGAGACTGTGGAACCTCCATTGCTGGAGATGTTCAAAACTCAATTATACAAGGAGACCCTGAGCAACCTGATCTAGTTGGCCTTCTGGTTGGAAAGCCAACTAAGAATGGAAGGGTGGGGCTCTGCATTTTCTATGGCATTTTTCATTCATAGCTTAATGATTTTTCCCCCTCATTACTGTATAGGGCCAAGAACCAGTCCCTGTGGGGCCTGACTAGAAAAACAGTCATCTGAAGATGTTTTCTCTTCTACGGTTACATTTTTGTTGCTTCTGATGATGAAAACAACACGACGAACGTGTTAAAACCCCTGCAGAAGCCTAAATAAATTTTGTCAGTCTTAAAACCTTTATGAACCCACCTTATTTTGTTAAAAAATCCATGTTAAAATAGCTTGAAAATGATATTAGGTGAGTCTGGCGAGCTGCTTTCCGTAAAATCATATCAACTGGCGTGGCTGATAGCATTCTGCTGCAAAGAGAACTCTTTATCAGTAACTCTGATGTTTTGCCCGGGATTCACATAAGCCCAGAAGCCTGCTTTCTGGTCACTGTATTTCTGCCTTTAAAATAATGGCACACAAATGAGCTTTCCTACAGGCCTCTGGAAACATAAGCCAAAACTTTCCCAGTTGGGTGCCAAAGACTGCACATTTGAGTAATGTCTGCAAAGGCCATGGGAATGGCAGATGCTTAAAATTAGGTCATGTTTATTTATATGTTGAACATGGGTTTAGGCATCTAGCTTCTTATATGAAAATTATACAAGTGTGAAGAACCCACTTCCAGACAAGCACAGTTGTGCTTCTGATCATTTGCTTTGCTCATATGTAAAAATCTGCAAAAAGTGGGTGTAGACAGCAGGAACTTGTTCGGCGTGGCCGTGCCGGCAGGGGAGGGCAGGGTTTCCTCCACTGCCAGCTGTCAAAAGCAGCATCAGATAATAACGGAGGTGTGGAACAGTGTACAACATGAAGATACATCTGTGTGGGAATTTGCCACGGAGCAAGTCTGGGATGGAAATTACATGACATTTGAAGACAGAGACACAGAGAGAGAGGGAGAAATGGAGAGAGGGAGAACAACCGTTAAAATTAAAATTAAAGTGGGAAAATTCTGAGTCCTGTCAAGTCCTTCTAAGCTACTGGTGCTGAGGACAGGGCTGTCCCTGAGTTCAAACCATCTCACCTGCTGCCGCTTACACTGCCGTCAAAAGGTGCTTTTCCAACTGGCTACATCCCATCTCCCAGAGTAGGAGCTGAACATTGCCACCACAAATCCAACTGAATCTATTATATATAGCATTAAAAATCACAAGTGCATTGCAATCAGCCTGTGTCGGTCCTGGCCAAAATCTGTAGGAAAGAAATTCACAGCAAATGCCTTTGTGGTGCTGAGGGCACGAGGTGAGGTTTTGAAGATGATCTAAGTACATGCCTCAGCAGGGCTGATGTTCCTGGGCGGGCTGCTGTGCTCGTGTGGGTGCACCGCTTCTGATAGCCAAACAAGCTTGTTCAGAACAAGCTGGGCGTCTCTGCGCAGCCCTGCTTTATCACATGAGCTTTGCATTTAACTTTGGCTCCTGAATGCATAAGTCATTTTTTAAGTGGTATTTCTGGCCAGAAACAGAATGTCTTTAGACACCAAATTCATATTTAAATCACTGGGAATTAGATGTATGAACACCTTTGAAAATCTGGTCCTATGGCTTTCAAGTCACTGAAATGCATCCATAAGTCTTAGCCAAAGGACTAGTCTGATCTTGCCATCTATTGATAGAAACCCACAGCTACAGCTGGGAATATATTTTCTTTACAATTGTCTTCAGGCACCTGAATGGCTGGAGTTATTCCGTCTACAAGAATCAGCTCCTGCCTTCACTAGAATGAAGACCTAGCATTTACAGAGGGTTTCTATTGTCCCTAGACAGGCTAAAAAAAGGCTTTGTTTCCTTTATTGTTTCTAAAACAATAGGACCCAGGGAAGGAACTGTTTCTAATATTGGACAATACATTTACCCCCAAAAGAAAACCAGTTTGTAATGTGGGATGCCTGCTCCATCTCCAGTGCCCAGTTTGAGGACACAATTTCCAAGAGGCAAATTCTGCAGTTCAGGCCCCTTGCAGGTTTCTCAGCTTGGTTGCCCAAAGAAGCAAATAGCCCAAACTGATCATACTTTTTTTAAAAAAAAAACAAACAACAAACACACACACAAAAAAACCCAAGGAAAAAGTCTAGTAAAGTATTTGGAGGCTAAGGGTGGGGGAGATGATTTCCAGCCCACTTGTGCTTCTGGAGCCTCAGTTCTTCCTCACCATGTTTGTTCCTAGCCTTTCCTCTGAAGGGCATGTACCTGCTCTACAGTGGCCACTTTTCTTATGCCTAATTTATCAAGCCATTTTTTTCATGCTTAATTCAGAAAGGAAAGAGTTTATGGACCGTAAGACCTCCCGCAGAAAATCACAGAGGGAGGGAGGGGAAGCAGTCTGGCAAAGAGATGGATCAGAAGCAATAAAAGTGCTTTTCCTTCTCCAGGATCTAGGGAACTTGTGACTCCTAATGTGGGAGGACTGAAACTCGCGCTATGTACTCCTGAAGTTAATTTAAAATATAATCAACAAAGTACTTAAAAGAATGAACGTCTGCCAAATGAGTAAGTCATTAAAATATGCCCAAAGTATGTTATATAAGCAGAGTTTAATGCAACTGATGGTAAGAAAATATTTGGAGTCGCTAAGTCTGTATGTACCACAAATCAAAGTGTTGTGTAATTAGAATTACTTTGTCACCATCTTGCGGGACATTAGGGTAACATCTGGCATGCTCCTGATTTCAGCTTGTGGGTTCAATATGTGCTGAAGAAAATGGTTAGGAAGTGACTGCTCTAAATATTACACTGGTGTCAGCGCACACGATCCTGTAAAAGGAGCATTTTAGAGCTCCTGCAGCTTTACTGAGCTGCTGAGCAAACTTTCCTGTTTGGGGGCCAAATATTTCTCCCAAAGGCTGTGTGCAGTTTCTTATAAAAGTTGGCACAACGAAGTGGGAAGAGAAGTCAGATTGCTAACCTAAACAGTCATGTCTTCTCAGAGAATGGCCCTGTTTCAGCCATCTGATTTCAAATGTTTCCTTAAGCCCTAATTTATTACTTCAAGTTCAGAAACCGTGCCTAGGCTGAAGATGCTTGGGAAATGCACTCTCTCCCTCTCTCCCTCGGCCCAAGCAGTTGGTGTCTGATGCAAACTTTTCCGGGTAGATGTGAAACAGATGTTCCCCAATCCCAACTTGTGAACTTCTGTCCCGGGTTCTTACCCTGAGCCAGCGCAAGTGGGTCGGAGCGCTGCGTGGCAGCGAGGGGATGGCTGGGTCAGCGCGCCGCTCCGCATCCCCCTTGACAGAGCTGTCTTTAGCACTCCTCCTTCGCTGCCCACCTCCAGCCAAACACCGAGCACCCTCTTTCCAGGGCCACTCTACCGCACCCGGCACGGCAAAACAGATTTGTAGCCACCAAACGCAACCTGGTGGGAGATTCCGAGAGAGGTGCCAGCTCTGCCCATGGACTCATCGCAGCCAGCCCTCCAGCTGCCACTGTCTTAGCCAAGGGTGTTCTATCCGAGAGGGCTGTGATAGAGAAATCTGGAGTCAGATTGAATTTCCCAACTGTTAATAAAATTTCTCCTGGAATAAAAGTAGAGGAGCTGGCGCCACTTTACGTTATTCAAAACCACAAATTTCCTCTCCCTCGCAATCCGCCAGAGTTGCAGACTCTTTTGCAACTTCTTAAAAATTCAAGATGTTTTCCTCAAGTGAGCATCCCCCTCCTTCAAAATGCACCCAGGGAAAATTAGTGATCCAATTTAGCATTGCTGCTAACAAGGAGAGGGAAGGGTGATGGTGAAACAGCACAGCAGCAATGCATGGGAATACATTAGCAAGTGTTTCACAGAATCACAGAATCAGAGAATGGTCAGGGTTGGAAGGGACCTCTGGAGATCATCTAGTCCAACCCCCCCCACCAGAGCAGGGTCACCTACAGCAGGTTGCACAGGACAGCGTCCAGGCGGGTTTTGAATGTCTCCAGAGGGGGAGACTCCACCCCCTCTCTGGGCAGCCTGTTCCAGTGCTCCACTACCCTCAAAGTAAAGAAGTTCCTCCTCATGTTAAGATGGAACTTCCTATGTTCAAGGTTATGCCCATTACCCCTCGTCCTATCACTGGGCGCCACTGAAAAAAGACTGCTCCCATCCCCCTGGCATCCTCCCTTTAAGTATTTGTAAGTATTAATAAGATCCCCCCTCAATCTTCTTTTCTGTAGACTAAAGAGACCCAAGTCCCTCAGCCTTTCTCCATATGAGAGATGTTCCAATCCCCTAATCATCTTCGTTGCCCTTTGCTGGACCCTCTCCAGCAGTTCCCTGTCCTTCTTGAACTGGGGAGCCCAGAACTGGATGCAGTACTCCAGATGCGGCCTCACCAGGGCAGAGTAGAGGGGGAGGATGACCTCCCTCATGCTGGCCACACTCTTCCTGATGCACCCCAGGATGCCACTCGCCTTCTTGGCCGCCAGGGCACATTGCTGGCTCATGGTCAACCTGTTGTCTACCAGGACTCCCAGGTCCCTCTCCACAGAGCTGCTCTCCAGCAGGTCAGCCCCCAACCTGCACTGGTGCATGGGGTTATTCCTCCCCAGATGCAGTACCCTACACTTACCCTTGCTGAATTTCATCAGGTTTCTCTCTGCCCAACTCCCCAGCCTGTCCAGGTCTCGCTGTATGGCGGCACAGCCTTCTGGCGTGTCAGCCACTCCTCCCAGTTTTGTGTCATCAGCAAACTTGCTGATGGTACACTCTATCCCTTCATCCAGATCATCAATGAATATGTTGAACAAGACTGGGCCCAGTACTGACCCCTGAGGGCCACCACTTGTTACCAACCTCCAACTAGACTCTGCACCACTAACCACAACACTCTGAGCTCTATCTGTAAGCCAGTTCTCAATCCACCTCACTGTCCATTCATCTAAGCCACACTTCCTAAGCTTTCCTGTGAGGATGATGTGGGAGACAGTGTTGAAAGCCTTGCCAAAGTCAAGGTAGACAACATCCACTGCCCTCCCCTCATCCACCCATCTAGTTACTTCGTCATAGAAGGCTATCAGATTAGTCAGACATGACTTCCCCTTAGTGAATCCATGTTGACTACTTCTGATAATCTTCTTTTCATCCAGGTGCTTTGAGATGACTCCCAGAACAAGCTGCTCCATCATCTTTCCAGGGATGGAGGTGAGGCTGACCGGCCTGTAGTTTCCCGGGTCATCCTTCCTGCCCTTTTTGAAGACTGGCGTGACATTGGCTATCCTCCAGTCCTCAGGCACCTCACCTGTCCTCCAGGACCTTTCAAAGATGATGGAGAGCGGCCCAGCAATGACTTCCCCCAGCTCCCTCAGCACTCGAGGGTGCATCCCATCAGGCCCCATGGATTTGTGTATATCCAGTTTATCTAACTGATCTTTAACGTGCTCCTCGTCAACCAAGGGATATTCTTGCTTTGCCCAGACTTTCTCTGTTACCTGCAAAATCTGGGTCTCACAAGGACTGGCCCGAACAGGGGAGACAGAAGCAAAGAAGGCATTTAGCAACTCCGCTTTCTCTGCATCATCCGTCACCACAGCACCTGGCTCATTTAACAACGGGCCCACATTTTCCCTAGTTTTCCTTTTGTCTCCTATATACTTAAAGAAACCCTTCCTGTTGGCCTTGACATCCCTCGCCAGGTTCAATTCCAAGGCTGCCTTGGCTTTCCTTGTTTCCTCCCTGCATACCCTGACAGCATTCTTGTATTCCTCCGAAGCAGTCATCCCCTTTTTCCACCTATTGTACACTCCCTTCTTCCCCCTGAGCCTTTTCAGAAGGTCCCTGCTCAGCCATGCAGGTCTCCTTCTCCCCTTGCCTGATTTCTTTCTCTTTGGGATGCACTGATCCTGAGCTTGGCGGAGGTGACGCTTAAATAGCAGCCAGCTCTCTAGAGCCCCCTTACCCTCTAGAGCCCGTTCCCATGGGATTTGCTCAAGCAATTCTTTGAAACGCTCAAATTTAGCCCTCCTGAAGTTTAGGGGTTCAACTCTACTTGTCATTTTGTCTATTGTACACTTAATCCTGAACTCTATCTTCTCATGATCGCACCTTCTCATGATCATCCCTGCACGTTCCCTGCCTGAGGGTGTTAAAGGTTTCTGCAGCAAAAGGAAATGCTGATACGAATGATGCTGCTGCATCCAAGGTGAGGAGCACAAGCTCTGTCTGAGAGGGACAAGGAGAATCTTTTCAACCTCAGCCTCAGGGCTGCTCCGGGGTCAGTAAATTAAACAGGGCTGGGGCATGGGCTGACATCTGCCTCGCTGGCTGTGGCATTAAATTGTCACCACATTTTGTGGTGCTGTTTTGGCCTGTACGGCTCTCCAGACGGCATGTGGGCATGTTTCGGAGCAGCAGGCGCCAGAGGCTCCTTGCCGCAAGCAGGGATCCCTGCCTCAGAGCAGGAATTTATACCTATAGACATGTGGAGGTGAACTATGTTGTGCCACTACTTAATAGGGTAGAGGCAGCCATGAAGGCAAGACTTTCTTTGATGCCTGGCAATATGTCCAGCCTAAACCACGGTACAAGACCTGTTTAAAATTTCATGTCTGGATTGATAATCACATTTTCTTGTTAAGAGATACCTTTGACTTTAATGCAGGCATGTAGGGAGCTGGATGGGAAATCATGAAACAGATTATTTCCCATTTTTTTAACAGTGTACCTCACCTGCCCTGAGGCCTCTGGTTGTAGAGAACATTATAAAATAGACCACTGATGTTGGTTGGAGCCTGTTCCTATTCCAGTAATAAACTTGTGAAATTTGTTACAGGTCATAAATGCTGAGAACAGTCAAGAACCCTAAACCAGACAATTGAAGACTTGGTGAAGACAGCTTTCATGTTTGATTTGTCTTGCTGTTTCCAATAGGCTGAAAGACTGGTGGCTGCTGAAATTCATCAGGACGGGAGATCTGTCCTGAGCAGGACACAGGAGACACCCCAGCACCCCAGCGCTGAGCCTTGGAGGTGCCCTGCCATGTCATGTGAGCCACAGCTGCACACAGGACACCCAGGCTCCTTGATGACACCTGTGGAAAAAACAGGGCTTGGTTATGAGATTGACAGAAGGCACTTATGGGCAACCAACTACACACATTGCCTTCAGGGGATCATAGAATCAAAGGATGGTTTAGGTTGGAAGGCACCTTAAAGATCATGTAGTTCCACCGCCTCTGCCATGGACAGGGACGCCTCCCACTAGACCAAGGTGCTCAAAGCCCCATCCAGCCTGGAGATGCAAAGGCACGAGCTCTGCGCTGACCACTGAAGTCCACGCCGGAGGGAAGCAGTTCCCTCCTTCGTGGCTCATGGACGAGCCCTTTCCTGATGACGAAGGATCAGCGCACTGTCACTGGAGCAAGGACTGGGTCAACCAGGTGAGTGTGGAAAACTAAATCGCTTCCCAGCCGAACAAGCAGGATTTTTATATATGCAAGGGAGACTCTTTGACATGGTCCGTAATTCAGCAATTAGGGCTATGTTCTTTTTAGGAAGAAGACGTGGGTTTGAGACTGTCATCTGCTAGTTGCAGCTATGTAGGGATGACAGCCTGTCTCCTTCATGCTGAGAGATCATTTTAATGGCCTCATATCCAATATTCTGGTATTTTTAGCTCATACTTGGCATGGCACTGATCACATCGTATAGCTTTGGCTCAGACGGTGAAGGCAATGTGAATTAGCAGCACAATGTAGAACTAGACAGACCTTTACAGCAAAACATGCCTTCAGCTTTGCATGAAATTTCTGCTTTCAGAGTAAGTGATTCTTGTGTAGCTATGGGGAATTTAACTGGCAACATTTCTAGTAAGACAGAAATTTTGAATAGCAACTCCTGATCAAAAAAACCCAAACCACGAGACTTACTGTGTTACACCAATTCCCCTGTATTACTGTTAGTGATAGTATATTTTGAAAAATAACCACATGGTTTGTCCAGGACAAAATGCTAGAGGAAGACACATGGCAAGGAACAAACATCCAAAAAAACCCCACAGGCTGAGGTCTCAAGCACAGGGAACTGGATCCCCACACTAGATCTGTGCACCAGCACGGAATTACATGCATATTACTGGGATTCGGTGAAGGGCTAGAAATGCACCCTGGTACGGTGACTTGTGGGATGAGAGCCAGAAGGCTGTTATTGTGCTGAACAGTGGTCACACTGATTCACATACATTTTATTTGGTGATGTACCACATCATTACAAAACCCCCCCAAAACTTTGCCAGTTTGCTTCTTATGCTTGTGCCAACTTCTGCCTTCTGACATGGAAAACGCCACAGGCTTGATGAGGAGTGTGTAGGAGGGGGGTGGTAGAAATATTTAAATGCACAGTTGTTTGAATGTGTGTTTCTAGGGCACTAACATTAAGATATGGTACCTCACTTTTTTTTTTTTTTCAGCGAGTGAAGCAGAAAGAAAAAATTTTGAAGAACTAATTTCTCCAAAAGAAGGTTGTTTGGGTTAGAAAAGTCAGGCTTATCCAAGAGGTAGGACACAATGTTTGTGGCGCACGGAACAAAACACACAGAGAGAAAAAGGCACTGCACAGCCCAGACGTGCCTGTAGATATATATTTTTTTTATTAAAAATTTATGATTCTTACAGCTTATGTATAATTTATTATGGCAATAACAACACAGCGCTGATAACAATGCTGGGGTTTTTGTTTGATTATGGGCTAGGGAAGCTTTTCAGGTAGCCAGAAGCTTGTTTCCATTTTAGAGATAAAGCCCTGCCTGTCCCTCTGTTTCAACGGGGGTGTAAGTCACTGCTGGAAACAGTTCACTTCCTTCGCTGCTTTGAAAATACCCTGAACGTTGGATTTCACATGAAGCAATGCTGTCGACAGCTGGCCAGTCAAACACATTGCAGGAGAGTGCATTTCCAATCCAAAGAAAATCTCCCTCTTTTATGCCTGCCTATCTGCATTCTCCATAGATCCGTCTCAAAATAATCCCTCTTAGTAAATATTTGGCAGTATAATACCAAAAATGCACCCAGCCACATAAGAAAGAGCAGCAACAAATCGAATCTCTAATCCCAGCATGGAAGAGAGGATTGTAGAAGTAAAATGATCTTTTTTTTTTACTGTGCTCTTTCTAGTAACTTTTATGTTAACACTCAGGTTGTGTGTTTTTCCTTTGAGGTAACAACTACAAATGTACTCCCGGTTTTCCCTCCTCTCTCAGAAGTTGGCATCAGGAATTTAGTTAAGGAACTGGGGATGGTGTTACTTTTCTGGCAAAAGTGGTAATAAACCTGAGACAGAAAACAATAATTGCAAGGCAAAAGAATTCTTAGCTAAATACCTTGTATCCCTGATGAAAGGGGCTACTGGTGGCAGCTTGCTTTGCCCTGAGTTGCAGACCTTCCAGGAAGACAAATACTAGCAGGGCTGCTGTTTTCTTTACTGAGGTGTTAAATAAATGTTTTTACAACAAGCCTTTTCTGCAGGGCATCTTAAATACAAAGCATTAAAAAGAAACTTTCTGCTTCCTGATTTTACAAGAGCAAATTTCGATTTGTTTTCCACGCAACCACATTTTTAATTATTCCAGCTTCCAAAGGAACGTCAAAAATAACTCATGGAGAATGATGAACTGACCATGAATATAATTACCACGATCAATGAATGACTGCCAGAGACAACTGAAGTGCATCCCACCAGGCGTAAATATATGCTGCTGCTATGAATCATTCCAGCCTTTTGCATATAGAAAATTCACGTGCTCTCCTTGAATGTTGCTTACTTCCGTAAATCAGACTGGAAAATAAGACCTTACAGTGATTTCAAAAAGACTCTTTCAGTATTCATAAATGCGGGGTTTTGCTTTCCAAAACAAAATAGTAATGGTGTGCAAGACAGAAAAAGCTTGTTTCATTTCAGCTACTCGGAGAGGGAGTAGTTCTCTGCCATTTGCAGCTTGGATTCTCCCTGTTGCATGCTTTGTTTAATTACACAAATAAGATTTGAAAAACATATGCGGACAAGAAAATTTTGTTGCAGGAACAGAGATAAAACACACGCACAGATTAAAGGAGGAAGCATTTGTTTATTAAAAAGGAAAAGGTTCTGGATGGCAGCACAGACATGAGACACATGAATGTATGCACAGCTGTTCATGTTTAAAGGCAGAATATAGACATAAATATGGTTAGATCTTTGCTCTGCTCTGCTGCTACAGTATTTTTATACAGTCGATTCAAAGGAATATCTGTCATAACTGAATACAAGGAGAAATTTATCAGAAACAGAGCACAGATTGCTTCTCTAAAGCCAGGATAAACAAAGCCCAGAAAAACCTCTTAAGCTATGGTATTGCAAAATAAACTTAATTGTGCAAAAGAAAATCACCTTCTGTGGACGAGAAGATTAAATGCCAGATTTAACCCCAAATCAGATAGTTTGTTCTTCTCTTTGAATAAAATGCAGGTAATTTTCCCTTGCTATCATCACAGCTACTGCTCTGCCTGAAGGAAAGTCAGTGTTGTGAAGCGCAAATGCACTTTAAAAGCAATACCTTACTTTTTCTATCATCTAGAATCAGCCTGTTTCCAAAGCACACCAGAGAGAGAGAGAGAGAGAGGCTGATGATGCCCCCCTCAAAGTTTTTTTTTTAATGCATAGATGCAATGATACCATCTTGAAAAATCAGAGAGGCTCAGGAAAAGATGGCCAAGTACTACAGCAGAGCAAAAGAGGCCTTATAGGTGACATCATGAGCTGGTCCAGAGGGGACAAATGCTTCCCCGGAGTTGCCACTCTGGACATTATTTCACATCAATTCTGCCAAGCTGACCTCCAGTCCTGCTTTTACCTGCATTAAGTGAGCAAGTTGCCGTGTAACTGGGAATTATAAAGGCAATTAAGTGCAGCCTTTGGCATTTCGTGTTTTTCAGTTTCTACAAAAGAAGAAATATGGAAGTCTGTTGTATCTTGACAGTTAATTTTTGGAAAAGTTTGTGGTAGGCTTTGGAGTGCAATTGGAAATTGTTTTAATTTTCAAATAAGGCCAACATAGATTTAATGCCAACATGGATTACTATGAAATCTCAACTGCAATGTTTATATATAAATGCTCGTTTTAATATTAATTTCCTATTTAAATATTCACTTATCTTGCTTCAAAACTATTTTTGTACATAATTTTCCTTTTCTCTATTTTTTAAGCTAAGGTTAGAATACTACAACATATTTCTGTTCCGCTTCTAGTTCAAGTTCAGTTTTGATAGCCACAGAACATCAATTTTCAGGAATCTATTAAAAAAAATAGATTTCTTTATGGAAGCGATAAAAAACAACTCCTCACACTCCTTGCTGATCTTACATAAAGCCTTGCAATATATAGAAAGCACTTGCAAGATAGTAATATTTTATTCAGATTCTGAATTTCTCAAGGATGTCATATGTAACTACAGTAAGAGTCCAAAGACATAAACCCCCTCCTTCTTACACTTGACTTTTATTTCAAATAGTCAACAAAACTGAGAAGTTATGCTAAACATAGTCCAGGTTACAAGAGTGGAAGAAAAACCCCAAAGCTTTGCCTCATCTTTTCAAGTATGTCTTGGATATTATGACCGTTCTGTTTCATAAGAAAAATACAAGACCATCCATCAGAAACCTGCATAGACACATATATACACTGAAATCACACACTCGCAGCTCTTCCCATGACTGTGGGATTGGCTGATTGTACAACACACTTCTGCGTGTCCCGGATCAAACACCTGGGCATATTCTGCTTCTCTCTGTAGGGAGAGTGGCACAACAGACCATGCCAGGATGAATTCAGCTAGGATGGAGACCTGTTAGTGGACCCAGAGCCAGGGTTTCCAGCTCCTCTGCTACCTCCCAGAGGTAACCTTTGGCGAAATACAGGTAGAAGACACTCAGATGATGTCTTCATCAAGAGATGTCACAGGTACTGCCACGTAGCAGTATACCATTTCATAGCACGCCAAGTGACAATTTGTTCGATAAAAGTGAGCAACATCTTTTACATCTAGTCCATCTTCGGCATTCAATATTCAGATAAGCACTAAACGTGTGTATGTGCATACACACAAGCAAGTAAGTGCGGTTGTGTCACCTAATATTTGATGCTGTCGTTGATGGATTGAAAATGTCTTGGAAGACATCTAACAAAGTATTGTTACAATCATCTTCAACTATTACCATTCCTTAATTATTATTTTCTCTGTATGGAAGGGGAGACCTTATCATTCTCTACAACTACCTGAAAGGAGGTTGTAGCAAGGTGGGGGCTGACCTCTTCTCCCTGGTGACAAGCAATAGGATGAGAGAAAATGGGTTCAAGCTATGCCAGGTGAGGTTTAGATTGCATATTAGGAAAATTTTTTCACTGAAAGGGTTATTAAATATTGGAATAGGCTGCCCAGGGAGGTGGTGGAGTTACCTGGAGGTGTTTAAAAAAAGGGTAGATGTGGTACCTGGGGACATGGTTTAGAAGTGGTTTTGTCAGGTTAGGTTAATTGTTGGACTTGATGATCTTAAAGGTCCCTTTCAACCTCAACAATTCTATGATTATATGAATAGTGACGGGGCAGTTCAGCATTTCATTTCCTAAGCGTGGACCGAAGCTGGAGAGCTGTGTGACTGACCAGCCGTGGGCAGCTCGGCACATGCAGACCCACGAGGTGGAGCTCGCAGCGCTCTCAGAGCACCCCACTACTCTGGCAGGCATCTCTGCTGCCCAGTGCCATGGAAACCCACAGCAATGTCAATTAAAGGAGATGGAAATGTCATACTGCAGGTACAACCCATGATTCTCATTTTACTGCATGGACCTTCTAAAACGTCAGCATCACCAAGTCTCCAAATTCTTCAGAGCTGATCATGAGGCTCATGTTTTCCTTAAATTGCCCTCAGGATGAAAAGTTAGTAAGTTGAAATGGGGTGATTGATTAAGGCCCTTTTCTCAACAAAATCAAAATTCTGACACAAAGAATTCACAAAATACCAGAACAGGCAAGTACTTTCTCCCTACACTAAGGCTGAAACTCAAAGGAAGGATAAAAGAAAGAAAAGATGCAAAAAATGGCAATGCAATACAGCGCTATTTTATGCAGAAGTTGATGTTGGGCCACAGGTTTTGCTTTAATTATGGAAAATGCATTTTTACTCAAAAATCACTACTATTACCCAACAAAAACATGCAGTGTTGAATATTGGGTTAATAGTCACTTTGTTTGGTAGTGGATTTTCAGAGTGATTCTGTGGCAGCAGAGCTGAACGCTTCCTAGCCCTTTGCTGGAGTTTCAGGGCTGAAAAGAAAATGGTCCTCCTGGGGATGGAGGCAGACTGCAGTTCCTCTTCTGCAAAAGCAGTTGTTTAGGGACCATGCTATAAGTGAATTGATCTGAGTTTGGCACAAGGAGGAGGAAGACTATTTCAGATTTCTACATTATTTCAGTGAATGATTTACAGGGCAAACCCCCCAAGAACGGTATAGGTGAATGGAGGGGGGGAACGTCTGGAAAGAACACACAGATGTGGAGTTTGTACCTCTGAAGCAGAATTTGCTTCCATGGAAAATATTCCTATGACTATAACCAGCTCATGTGGCAGTTATTCCAGTATAAGTCTGTGCATAAACCAGTTGAAATGTTTTTGTAATATTTTGTACTGTGTTCGCTTAAAAAAAAAAAAAAAGCAAAAGTACTCTGGTACAATTCACACAAGCATATTTATTATATAAATATTTTATAAATTACAAGATTTTAATTATAAATGTAAACATTTCTAGGAAAATAATGTTTTATATTCTTATTAATGTTTACAACAAATATAAGGCACATAGTGCAAAAATACATTTCTGATGCAGAGATCACAAAATAATTACCTACATGTGTTATCTAAAAAGTAGCTGCTTACATTTCTGTGGTACAGTATTGTTTTTAATTAATACACATTGCTAATTCACTGGTAACTCTTTGTGGGTAAAAATATGATACAGCTGCCGTTTGATCTACCAATTGTATGGGCATGCAAAACAAATATTTGGTTTACAGAATACATCGTCAGAAAAAGCACGTATAGTTAACTGGCACATAACGTATGTTATTATGTATGTAGAAAATTTGATTCTGAATATCTGAGAGTTGGCACTGAAACGCATTATCTTTATATGCATATATATCTACAGTTCTGGACTGTAAAGTAATACAAAACAACAAATCAAAGAGCTAGATGGGTTTTTTTTAAAAAACTCTGTGACTCTTTCATACACTTATGTTTCTGGAAGAAATAATTTTAACTAGCAGATGTTAGAACTGTATTTACAAACACTGAAAAACTAAACAGAGTCAAAGATGGACACCACAAGCACTGTGGGGCTTGATGTTGCCTCTGCCCAGCGTTTTCACTAAGGTTATGGAAAATTATGTTGAATTGGAATATGAGGGACACACACTACAGCCTTTAGTAATACGCCATTGGCCAGGATAAAGGAGTGAGGTGTATATGGAAAGTGTTCAAGTAAATACATATTCATACAGTCACATACAAGATGCTACGGTAAAGAGCGTATGCTGCTTTTACAGTATACTTGGATGAGAGGCAGGGATTTAAAATCAGATTTCCAAGCAGTTTGTTTCCTTATTTTCTTTTCCTGTAACCACAACAAAATTAAGCCTAGGCTTCTAACGTGTGCTATAGAGACTACAGAGGTTAAACCACACTTCTCAGGATTATTGCTAATATTTGAGCACCACAAAGAATATAATGAAAGGGATGGGGAAAAAATGCTTCTACTGACAGAGAAACACACAGATCTATAGAAATTATCTCAAGTATGTTGGTTATATATTTTTCTGCTGCAAGTTGTTGACAGATAATTCCTAAAAGGTTTCACAAAATTGGAAGCATTTCAAATTGTTACCTGTCTTCCCTATATAGCAATAACTCTTTCCTTTCTATATTTTAGTACAGTTGATCAAGAAAACCAGTAGATTATAATTTTTACTGAATACTGCATAAAGAATTGCACTGATTACTGGCAGGTAAAGTATTACAATTCTGACACAATTTAGAGTGTTACCCATGGCAGTAACCTCAATGCAATTTACTTGCTAATATACAGTGTACATTGAATGAATGCCTCTCCATTAAAACCTGAAGGATTATGATTGTGATTTATGCACTCGCTGGCCCACAAACAGATAATACATCCCTGAATAAACACTGAACAAACCAGGAATTCTTAGTAGTGAGCATTACAGTAACAAGCGTTACAGAGATGAAAGAATTAAAATATATATATACACAGCACCTACAATTTGCACCTCAATGGCAGATGTCCCTGCTTGGATGCTCTTACCACATCAAAGTTCTCACTGTATTTGAAGTTGGAGACCGATGATTGCGTTAGGAATACATTTTCCACAAAATCCTCCACATCTTCCATATATTTTAGTACCATCCTGGGAATCAGACAAAGAGAACAGTCAATCAAGAAAAGCAAAACGCTCCTTGAGGTTTGCACACAATAGACCTGTGACAAATCATACCTACAAATACTAAATCAAGAGACATCATCAAATTAGCAAAATGGACACAGAGATCATTTATCAGTATCGCCATATAACTTCTTTCCCAGCTTACCATCCAATGTTGTCTTAAACTGTGCATGTTTACTGTTCTTCAACTGATCTTTTGGTTTCCCACACAAATCAAGCTGGAGGCAAGCAATGTGTAAGGATCCTCTGTAGTAGGGTATCTTTAATAAAATGGATTTTTTGGGGGTATTGTGGTGTTGTTTGGGGTTTTTTTAAAGTATTATTAGGTACCTTCAAAACTTTAAATAAACCTGATGAATATAAAAACAGGCTCTTAAAATCAGTAAGAAAAGGGTAGGCAGGCAGTGTTGATCTGGATTAGCTTCTGGGTGGTGTGATTAAACACAGTTTTCACACTACACCTGGAAGAAGACTTAGATGGGTCAGAGACCTTGAGCCTATTTTTGATTCACAACTAGCTTTCACGAGAGAGCCATCACTAGCACCTCTGGATGTTTAATATTCCAAGCCATAAGAGCAGGTAAAGGAAAACAACATCAACTTACGTGGGATCTGTGTATGTCAGCAGTTGCATAGTTGCCCTGAGCAATCCACCTCACTGTACTGGATAATCTCAGACCTGTACCAGCCAAATTAATGCTGAATTGTCCCTAACGTAAAAAAAAAAAAAAAAAAAAAAAAAAAAGGTAAAATACAGGGCTGATATACAGAGTTCAAAACACTAAAACACTCTACATTGGCATATCTGCACATATCACTTGGCATATATCTTGGCATTAAGTAGTCAAAGGTGTGTACTTAACCTGGGTTAGTGACACTGCATTATACCCTTTTTTGGACACTCAGGACACAGACACGTGAACAAGCAGTAAGTAGCACCCGTGCATCAGCTGATCTGTAGCATCTGTCTGTGGAGTCTGAATACAGAACTAACATCAGACAATTCAAGTTATTTTGGCCTCCTTGCTAGATACTAAATTTAAATTTACAAAAAGTATGGACTTGCAACATGCAAGAATAAGGCTGGCTTTCTTGAAAGACTTTTTCTTTTTTTAAAGTGCCTGAACTCTTTGGAAATAACACGGTCAGGACCTACTGTTACCTGGAAATTACAGTCAAATCACTTCTTAGCCGTCTAATTTTCATATTTTTGCAAGCACTCTGCTCAAGCATCATCATCTTCTCTTTTTTTTTCAATATACCAATTAACATAATTGAACATGAACATAAGTGGAGGTTAAAATAAATATGGCTAAATTGAATGTTTTGCAATACAAACCATTCAAAAGTTTATTGATTCTAAAATATTTGCTACGTAAATACTACTCTGAAAAGTAGCTTTAAAACAGAGTCATATCACATAAGAACAAGAAATACATTAAAAGCAACAGACTGCACTGCCTTGTTAAACAAACTGGGGTACATATAACGATTAAATTGCATTCACACAGTAGTGCAACATGTTGGAAATAAGTACTACCTCCACAAAGAGCCTAGTGGTCAGTTTAGGCAGCCCTACAATCAGAAAACTCCTGCACACCTCCATACAATTCACTGAGGGCCTGAATTCCTGTATTCAGACCTAGTTAAAATTGCTTAAATCCTGCGATCAAAGCTTTCCCAGAGATAACATCTCTATTACATATGGTAGCTTCTGTATTTTATTGCTTAATACCATCATAGTCAGATATATTTTTTATATATATATTTGTATGGGTATATGTATGTGAGCATGTACAAAAATAGAGCATTCAGCCTTTATTCTTGTGATTCACTTAAATTCTTTCACGAAATTTCCACCTTATATTGTTCAGTATGGCAGATTTGTTTTGGGAGCACTTCTGTGTAAAGTTGCTGTATTTATAGCGCTCTCATACTCAGGATGAGCTAACATAAGCTCGTACGGGTTGGTTGGGTAGGTTGTTCTTCAAGTGCCCCAAAAGTGGAAGATTTCCATTCAATGGATAAAGCATCTGGAGGAAATTCGGGCTTTCCACAATTAACAGGCCTGAAGTAACTTCATTCACAGTGACATCATTTTGCAAAAATAAATGAGAAGTGCTATGTACAATTGTAACAGCAGCTTAACAGCTGTCTGTCATGTCATGCAGCATACTCAAGGCCAGGAACAGATTTAAAGGATTGAGAGTGCAGGAATGGAGGCCTTTTTACTGCATTAAAAGTGTTAGTTTCAGTGCAGACCTTACAGATGGAAATGTGTCAGTGCAAAACGCACGTGAGCAGAACGGCTTCCTAACAGAAGTTACAGATGGCAAATAGACGTGTATTCTACTAAGCCCAAAGAGTTTGCAGGTTGAAGGTATCCAATCTTATAATGAACTCCAACTTTTTCTTGTCAGGGGTTCAGCCTACCTAATTTAGGCACTTCATTTGTACCTAAATTGTACTTAAATTGTCTCTAGCTGCCCTTGAATGTGCCCACACACATAGCCGGTCTTAAGTTTAATCACTGAGGATAGATGGACAATGTGGATTCACCTCCATGCAAGTCTGAGCTAATTGATCTTAACTCCCTTTGTAATCAATGAAAAGAGATATGCACTTCCAAAGGACAGTAGACCTCATCCTAAGGTGTCTAATAAGTTAAGATTAGCTGAACTGTTTTCTAGGGAATCTCATTTCTGCCAATGGACTCCAAAGGCAGCCTCGGTTGGCTAGTTCAGACTCAGGCTATGGCTGCATTAGCAAGAAGGACACCGCAGTATGAGCGGGTCTGTAGAGCAAAAATGTTGGGTCAGAGAGCCCAATGTCTGTACACAGTACACAGATGGAGGTTTTACTTTGGACTAACTCTCATCGAGTCCCATAGACTGAAACATCATTAGCAGTTAGAGTGCATTAAGATCCTTCTTCTGGAGCTCACTTTTTGATTTAGTTTCATACAGAAGGCATCCTGGTCACATCTTCCAAGACTGCTCTGTGACGTGAACCAACAAACAATAAACTGGGACAATACAGAGATCAACTTAAAAAGCACCATCCAATCCAAACTAAAACACTAATGGAGACACACCAGTGGATGTCTAATTTTAAATTATACTGCTAAAGAGGATTGATTTCCTTTGGTGGTCTTCAAAGATATGAAGAGTTCGGAGAGAAACAGAAAAGATAAAAATTCTGCCGGATTATCAAAAAGGAAAGGTCACTGGAGGAGAACAAAAATGGAGAAAGGATTAGGGGAAACAAAGGATACAGCATGTCCAGAGGGAGGGAGAGGAATACGTTAAATACATAGAAAGTTATACATACATGGAACCTAGAGGGAAAATGTGGAGTAAACATTTGAGGGAGAAAGGGGGTAGGGTGGAAACGATGAAATGGGAGAGAAAAGAGTAAGAAAAAAAAATACTTATTAACGTAGTACACAGACTAGACAGAATAGGAGATTGGTTTAGAACCTTACAGCTCTAAATCAGTCACACAGATCTTCACCCCCACCACCTTACGTGCTCTTTTCAAGGTGATAAAGAAAACCGTAAATACCTGTGGACATCTGGCAGCACTGTAGCAATCCCCAGCTGTAGCAAAGGGAACAGCCCTCCCAACTACAGTCCGAGCAAAAAGAAAATCTGTGGCTAGAAAACCGAAAATTACTCAACGTTGAAACTGCTGCAGTAGAAGGTCATAAAAAAACAGTGCAAAAAGGCATTAACATGGGGGGGTTGGGTTTGTTTTGGGTGGGGTTTTTTGTTTGTTGTTTGTTTGAAGTTTTTTGTGTGTGGTTTGGTTTGGGGTTTTTTTTGTTTTGTTTTGGTTTTTTTACAAACTATGTTTTAAATAGTCCATTTTGGTTAATGCAACATCAAACCAACCTATAAGCCCAGTTTCCTTCTGAGACAGGAGGGGGTTAGGAGGAGGATGGACATGTACTTGGACGCAGCTCCAAGTGAGCTGGTCGTGGGCCGCCTTGCCACTTTTGGGCAGAGGCTTGAAGGTGCTGCAAGATTCTCTGTCCATTTCGTATGTCTATCAAGGTCTGAGACGTGACTAACTATGGCGTAGGAAGACTTTCTCTGGAAAAACATGCCAGGAACTAAAAGGAAATGGAATAATGTCAACAAAACCTTAGAAACTGAAGCTAGTTCACATGTGAAATATGAATCTGCAAGATTCATGCCACTTGACCACTTGGGACAAACTAACAAGGGAAGTAATGGTGGTTTCTCCATTTATTCTTTTTCCTTTGAAATGCCCATTGAATTCCCAAAGGAAATAAGAATTTTATTTGTCCAAAAATGGCATAATTGGATCTGTAATTAGGTGAAATGATAATTTCATAATCACAACCAGTGCAACTTCAATAGAATGCTCACATTGACTAAAACTGCCAAAACGCTTACTTTTAATTTGCATGGAGGCTACATCAAATCTTATTTTGCTAAAAACTGTGAAGCCAGCTGCAAGGTAATCATTTCGACAGGCACAGTCTTGCCTTCTGCTTCCATTGAAAGGACATTCATATGGATTCTGCAGCCTGGAGAATAGCAAAGATTTAGTTTTCCTTTTGGCGTTTCTCCATAACATAGCATCATAGTGAAAAATAATTGCATTGCATAATGCTGCCTAAAAAAATATTAAACAGTTACTGAACAAGAAGCTCAGCTATTAATCTTGGCTCAACTGAAATACTAATTTCTACACTGTTTCTACTAAAGTCAAGAGAGAAAATTTTAGAAATCATTTAGTGCAATTAAGACAATTTCAACCTGGAAGTATCCACATTTTTACATTTCTGTGTTCATTTACCTGGATATTCAAAACAGAAAATCAAGGAAAAAAAAATATCTACTCCTCTGTTCTCACAAAACTAAGTATTATTTTATTCTTTCATTTTGGGATAAATAAATGCACTTCATAAAGTTACAGAACCACTTTTGTACCTGTATCCATATACTTCAGAAAAGTTGTCTGCTTCACCTTTTACCAATGTCAAATATTCTTTGGGATTCTCTAAGTGCATGCCTAAGCAATAAATCTGCAAGAGAAAATACAACCCTTTAGTAAAATCTTTATTAGAAAAGTATCATTTCATAAAAATATGTGCTCATAAAAACTCATAAATATTAACAGTACCTTTATCATCCTTCCCTTAATGTTAAGAGGGTATTCACCATCCTTTCTAATCCCTTTTTTAATCTGGATATCTTTGCAGGTGGTAAAAATTTCACCTTCAAAATGAATGATTAAATCATATTAATAACTCACGAATAGAGCTTAATTTTAGGACTTAGCTTTGCATAATTGTGCTCCAAATACATTTATAGTCTTTATATAAATAATCTGGGAAAACATTAAGTTCAACCACAAATTGCAGCTGTCGCTTACATTCTTCCTCACGGCAGATCTTTCTGGCATCTGGTTTTAAGCGTGGCAGGCACAAGTCACTGGATAAGCCATTTTCAGTCATACATTCCACAGTTCTCTCCTTTACCCCCACTCCGCAAGACACTGAGCACTAGATGTGGATAGCCGGCAAGAGTCAGTTTAGAAGGTAGTAAATAATTAACAGAATTATGTCAGCAAATTAGTCTTAGCAGTCATTTGTGTTTGAGGCAGCTATCAAGAATCAGCTTGCACATCTGTACTCACCTTGGTCCACTTGCCCACCCTCCAGGTAGCCGCTTGTGAACATCCTTTGATATTACATTTATAAATGTATGGGGATGGCTCTACCGGGCATTCTTGGTACGCTACAGTTCGAAGGCCGCGGGGGTGCCGATTTTGAACAGAATGGATTTCAACACAGTACGTGATCCTTTGCCGGTAACCGAACCCACAGCTGGCTGAGCACTGAAAGAAAATCCCCAAGCACAGGGATTATTGCTGCAAAACAACTTTTCTGCAGCATTGCAATCACAGATGAGTCAGCCCCGACCCTCTCTTGGGCAAAAGCCAGTAATCCGACACGTGCCACCTCGGGGCCGGTCCGTCAGCGTGCAGAAGTGAAGGTCTACAATAGTTAATGCATGCAAGGAGACGGGAAGTCCCACGCTGCCCTCTTCTCAGAGCTCACAGGGGGTCCAGCACAGTCCCCTCTCAGCTACAGTACACATACCCACACAGAGGTAGTGCAGGTGTGCAAGGGGAAAAAAAGCACTGATCCATCACCTCACTGAAATCAAGGAAAAGATTTTTGTCTACTTCAGGGAGATCAGTGTGCAAGAGACTTCCCTGGGAACCAGCAAAGGAATCCTGTGGACGGGCAGCTGGCCTCTAGCCGGTGTTCATAGGTCCCAGGGGGGCTACCAGAAGACTGATAATAGTCACCACAATAAATCATGGCTGATTGGAAGGTTCAACATGGAGAAAGTTTAGCCACCCATGTTCAGATGAAAATATAAGTTTTGGGGGTTTTGTGCTCTGCACACATAACAGATATTTTACAGCAGTATAACATTCTTAAATGTGAAGTTATATAAAAGATGTGCTAGCAGCATGATTAGTTTACCTGTGACAGTTCTCCTGTGAGCACAACATATTTAGAGGGAGCTATCCTGCAGTTTTTGGTTGAGGGAGGCTTTGTTGCAGGATCACAGAAGCTTTCATCCACTTGGAGCTGGTTTTCAGCCACGCACTTAACCTTCCGGTATATTTCCTTTCTCCTATATGATGCTGAGCACTGAGAGCGAGAAAAACTGTCACAGTTTTTGCACTTAAACTAGCCATTCACACAACAAAGTTATTTGCTGATTGCCACAGAGCAGTAAAACCCAGACAGCAACACCCTTTATGACACCTGCTATCAGTGCCAGACAGAACTACTCACTTAATCAAAATCCTTTACTTTGTTTTCAAAGTTCAGGTACCTCTAAACAGTTGAAAAAACAGTAGCATATAATGACATGACACTGTAACTGTTGGGGGAGACAGAGAAGAAAATTAAAATGTCAGGCCAAGAAGATAGGTTGAGTGTAAAAGCTTTTCTGTATTAAAAGAGAAAAGCCAAAAAAGGATTTCAGTGAAATAGAAAAGGAATAAACTGGTCTTGAAAACAAGGCAAAAAGAATCCTTGGAAGCACGTACATGATATTACACCCATAAAAGAAAAGAAAAGAAAACTGCTTATTAATGAAGCCCATGGCAGCTTTGGGCAGCACTATCTGTTGAGCCTTTGCCGTGAGTGTCATCAGACTTCTCCCCATGGCAAGTTGGTGGGATAGAGAGTTGTTGCGATTCTGCCAGGACAGGATGAGAACCTTACTGCCACCGGAATCCAGAAAAGTGGAGGTACAAGCTAAGTAACACACATCAACAGCACATCACAGCTACAGGTGCCTTAACTAACCTGTTTGAACTTGCTGTGGTAAAGAAGGAAGGCTCAAATACAGAAACTCCAGTCTCAGCAGAGGTAGTAATCAATAACACCACCTACTACAGTCAGACCTGAACCTAACTTAACTCTAGTTTGGACCCAACAACAGTCAATTAGAAGACTCACCAAGGTCTGATACATAAATCAAGCCTATTGTTCAAATTTTATTATTATTGACTCAAAGAAGGAACTAGAAGTGGAAAAAACAGATGTTGTATGGTTAAAGCAACTCTGCCAGAGGAAACCTCTAACTTGATAAAGTCAGGTCTTGAAAACATCAAAAGGCTGGAGGCTGCACAAATTCTCTGGGCAGCCCGTTCAACTGCCTGAGTTGTCCTCATGGAGAAAAAGTTTTTCATAACATCCAGTTTGAACATCTCTGGCTTCACCTTACTCCCGTTGCCTCTTGCCTTCCCACCATGCGACACTAGGAAGAGCCTGGCTCTGTCCTTTGGGGAACTTCCTCGCTTTGGACTTGTACCAGGGGATGGAGCGTGGATACAGGTGGCTGGTGTAACTTACAGAAACACCTGATCTTTCAATAGCATGGAGCAGCTCAGAATATTAGGCACATAAGGAATAACCCAGTCATGAGGTCATGGGGCCAGGCAGGGGAATCCTTTTCATTATGCTTTATATATTACTCTTGTAGACATACTTCTCTTTAGAATGAAAATGCATATTTGGTAGGAGAATGCTGGCTGCTGCTTGCCACCAGCCTCCCAGCTGCAAGAGAAACTGGAGAAACGCTAGATGTGGAAATTTTTTCTGCTATGCTGTGACGGGTGAGACGAGGAAATGACACACGAGCGCTCAGAGCTGAGACAGCTGGGCAAAATACTGCTTGTTTGGTGGAGGACCTACTGCACTGCGAGTGGAATACAGATGGGTAAACACTTGAACTACTTTTAATACTAGATGTACAGGGCTATATATGAATCTGGTGAAAGAGGGGAACTGCACACAGGAATTCCAAGCAAATAGCAATATCCATGTGGAAGAAGTTATGAACTAGCCGGAAGATGTAGTGAAACACAATGCATTTGTCGTGGAGAGCTGCGAATACCCAGCTGGAATATACAAATGTTTGACAGGAAAGGAAAATGCTCCCTCGTTCTCTGAAAGTTTCCATTTGTGCTAAAAGGACATTCTGAGCCACTTCCACTAATTCCTGATTTTAACAGGTTCATATTCATAGTGAGGGCCCCTCACTACAAAAAGGACATTGAGGTGCTGGAACGTGTCCAGAGAAACAAACAGGGTAACAAAGCTAGTGAGGGGTCTGGAGGACAAGTTTTTGAGAAGCGGTTGAGGGAACTGGGGTTTTTCAGCCTGGAGAAAAGAAGGCTGAGGGGAGACCTTATCGCTCTCTACAACTACCTGAAAAGAGGTTGTAGTGAAGTGGGGGTCAGTCTCTTCTCCCAAGTAACAAGTGATAGGACAAGAGGAAATGACATCAAGTTACACCAGGGTAGGTTTAGATTGGATATTAGGAAAAATTTCTTCACTGAAAGGGTTATCAAACATTGGCACAGGCTGCCCCGGGAAGTGGTGGAATCGCCATCCCTGGAGGGATTTAAAAGATGGGTTGATGTGGTGCTGAGGGACATGGTTTAGTGGTGGTTTTGGCTGTGTTAGGGTGATGGTTAGACTCAATGATCTTAAAGGTCTTTTCCAAACTACACCATTCTATGATTCTGTATGAGAAGAGAACACTTTGAAGAAACACATATTGTCAGCTTTCTCTCAATACAGCTTAACAGAGGAATACATATGTCCCAAATGCATAAATATAATCCAAGTTTTGCAGAGCACCAACAAATGATTTATATATTAACTGTAGTTACTTCTACAGCATTGTGTCCCTGAGAGTTTTGAGTCTTCATATTGAAAGTGTCAGCGGGTTAGTCCTAGGAAATTTAACAGTGCAGATTATTAAGATGACACAACTGCACAATCTGGGTTTTTGTTTAATGTTACATTAAGAGACAGGCTCTTCTGTATACCATTTCAGGTATTATACGTAATTTTGGGGTTTCTTTCTTTCCCTCTCTCTTTATATGTGTTTGTATGTTTGCATAGATGGATACAAAAGTTATTAAATTTTTAGCATGTAGAAAATAGTCATCACATCTTTAAAAAAGACAGCTCTTTCCTGAAGGTATCTTCAGATTTTCTTAAATATGAAAATGGATATTTGGTAGGGGAATGCTGAGTTTTATTTTGCTTCTTTTCTGGTAAGTCTTCTATATAGATCTTCTTGAAAACACTGTTGTCCAAAGGTTTTACCTCTGAAGTTTTTATTTTCAGCTGACATTTCTTTTGTATTTCTGTTCTTAAAAAGTGATTTTCAATGACAGTTCACAATGAGGTTTTAGTAAACTTTTAATGCCCTATGTAAAGAAATTTGTATTCAAATTACACAGTTCTATCAAGAGGAACCTGCTCAGAGCTCCACCGGAGCTTTTGTCTACAACAGTAGACAAGCAAATCCTGTATAAGGGATTAAACAAAACCTTTGACCTTTTTTTGTCACTCTGTTTAGTTTTGCAAGCTTGACCTTCAAAATATCCAACGTCGTCACTTGTTGCTGTGCAACATAACAGTTATTAGAAATGTATCCAAATGTGGGGGGGAAAAAAAAAAAAAAGAAAAAAAAAAGAAAACTTATGGCATCACTCAGTTATTTCATAAAAGTTGAAAGCCTTACTTACATCTTCCCATTCATCTGCCAGCCACTGGTACTGCACACAGGCAGGCAGCCCACAGTGCCTCTCGCTAGCGGGCCGGGTACCACGATTACACATCGCTTCACTCACTGGACCCAGGCCCTTCAGCTGACAGTAGATGTCCCTTTGCTGAATCCCCACTCCGCAGGATACAGAACACTGGAATCGGTCCAAATTAGTTATGTCAGCGTGAAATGAGACAGTCCCCAGAAGGTGGTACAGTTGCCATTAGTTGCAACAAGTTCTTAGGGTGTTATTTTAAATATGTATTTCACAGCCCCTACCATACTAGTGTTTCATTGTATCTGAAGAGATTTATGTTGAAAAATGTAGAACTACCATTAAAATCAAAATTTGTGAGCAATATGGAAAATAAATGCACCTGAGTTACCTAGACAGATCTACTTATCTTAATTCACAGTAGGAGCAATCACTATAGGCATACTCTAAGCAAAAGTTTACATCGTTGCAAGATCAAACTGTTTAAGTTCTGAGTTTACATCATTCCTTTATTAGAGACTGAGAGTTTTGTCTGTTGTTTTAAAATGCAAATACTAAAATAAAAGAAAAAAAATCTCAGTATTCCAGGTTAGAAAACTCTTGCAAATGGTGCAGTATTTGAGGATACTTCTCCTGCTTTTGCAGGTAGAACTAAGGCATTTGAATCCTACTGAGCTTAAAAAGGTTCAAATCCTTCCTGCCACATGCCTCTTGTCCTCCTTCCTGGCCAAAGGTATTTCATTAAAACACTAAGGCTTGCTGAGACAGACAGCCCCCTTTTACCCCAGTCAGAACCCAAAGCCCACCTAAAGACTCAAGCCTGATCATAAAGGAGATACTGCTCTTTCAAGTGCAGCCAAATTGTGGAGAGTGGTAAGTGACTTTATCAATGTGGGGAATTATACCTTGAAAGAGTGAGTGAAATACAAAATATTGCCATGCGCTCAGTTGCACACAATTTCACAACGAGGCGAGAGATCTTTTACAAGACCCAACCAGGGAAAAGAGCAGTATTTGTGCCCGCAATCCCTTTTTCTTCTCCTTCCCTGACAAACCTGGCTTCACTTCAATATTCAGACTATAATAGCAATTACAGTGATACTACTGAATTCATCACTGAAGGTAAGACGTAAACATTAAAAATTTACTGTTATTTTGAATTTACCAGGTAAGGTGAGGAAAGTCCTAAGTACCTATCCAGTTCAAGGTTCAGATTACCAAATACTTTCAGTTTTCACAGATACTTACTTTTAATTACTCTTAAAAGAAAGAAAAAGAAAATATAATTAACTACTTTCTAATTTGTGCATATAAAAAAAAAAACCCACCTCCTGACAATTATTTCTATTGAAGCAGTGTGTCATGAATATACTCATGTCTTGTACTCTCATAGAGAACATAATTAGAGCAGATTTTACATACCTCTTTCCATCTGCTGGCCTTCCAAGCAGGACATCTTCCAGCTCTACATATTTTGTACGTCCGTGGTTTTTTCAAATGTCTGCAGTTTCCTTCCTCTATTTTAGCTTGGAAGCTATTAAAACAATGCACATCACGAAACTTCAAACCTTTTCCACAGGAAACAGAACACTGAAAAAAGAAGTGCATTTCATTACTTCACTAACATTCTCAAAGTAATAAGCAAAGCAGAAGAAGCTGTGGCCTCTCCCAAAACGGACTCTGTGATTACAGGAATATGTTTGTGTATTATGACACAACATCTACTGTACATATCTGAAATTTCCGTGTAAGTTGTCCTGTACTGGGCGTTACTGATGGGATGCCAAACATCTCTCACATCTTGTTCATTCATTGATGTCACCATTGACAAATACCTGAGCTCAGCCATCTGTATCCATGCAGGAGGCAGCTTAATATTACGGTCTCACAAGAACACGCTCTAGTAACCTTCTGTTTCCAGTAGGTATATTGCTATTTTCATGTAAGCGTGATGCTTATCATAAGCATTAAAAAAAGGAAAATGAAAAATCATGGGTATGCATGTTTCCAGCTATTAGGCTACGGAGTCACGTTTGCTCTGGCACCTCCCTTCCACGAGCTTTGGGTATCTTGCTGTGTGTGACCAAGAGGCAAGAGAAAAGGTACAAAGTAGGTTATGGTGAAGACCCTGGAGGCATGGTCTTGCCCTGCCGCCCAGGTATTCTGTTTCCTCCAGAAAGCTGCTAGGATAGACACAACTGGCTCTAGGACCTCCCTCCCTCCTCCCCTCTAACACGAAACCTCTGGGGCTGCAGACGCCTTTTGTGAAACCCACCCTGGTAGTACGCCCTAGCCATGATTAGAGCAGGTCTGACAGATTGGTCTCTTCTGGAGAAACAGCCATTCCTCTGCTATATGCCCAGACTGCCATGAGACTTTCGTGAGGTTTGAGTTTAATTCTTCAAACAAGGGCTGTCCTATTCACCTGCAGAGCAGAGCTGCAGGTCCAAGGGGACTTTCAGTCAAACAAGGAACACCTGAAGCACTTCCAAATTAGGTGGCTACTCAGCTGACTTATCTTGGATCATGAGCATACTGAATGTAAGCACTTAAGTATTATTATCATTTTAATCTTGTCATTCATCTTCCTATTTTATATCATCCTATCAAAAAGTTTTGATCAATGGAGTTAATTCCTTTTCTGTCTGGAAAAAGAACATGCTTAATTTGTTCTAGGATTTCCTCTGTATATTATTCTAATATACAGGACAAACATTTCCTACACAATCAGGCAGAAAATTAATACTCTGTATATTATTCTAATATACAGGACACTTCCGACACAATCAGGCAGAGAATTAATATTCAAATCAAAATTTAATTTCTACATGGACGTGAAAAGAAGGATTTAAATATAGACTTTCTCCCAAAGCACCTAAGATATTTCTCTTCCTGTTCTCTTACATTGTCATACATGTCACTAGCATTACACACTAATGAAATCAAGCATGTTTAAAAACATATATCTTCTATTTGCATGGTTCAGACCATGCAGCTTTCAGCACAAAACCTGGCAAATATTTGCCTGAGAGAACAGCTGGAGAAAAGTTTAAAAAATATAGAACAAGCAACTATAACAAATGAACCCTTAGGAAAGAAACATTTTTCACAATAACTATACCTCATTAAACAGAATCTTGGCTGATTCACTTGTCCTCAAATACTACAGGGATTCCTAAGTTTCCATAAACATTTATAGGTGTAATATTAGAGGTTTAATTGAAACTGCCAATGTGTTTAAAATTAAATCTTTGCAGAATAAAGCTATACATTTAATTTATCACACAACACAATGAACAGCATGTTTCTCTTAAGCAGCTATAATTGTATTTGCAAAAAGATAAGAGTATCGATTTGGTCACAGCTTGCCTTTTATATGTCTGCTATACAATTCCAGTAAATAAGAATATTTGTTTCTAAATGAAATCCTTTTCCTCTCAGCAAAATCTTTACATTTATCTTTTAAAAGTACTGTTCGTGTAGTTTTACAAGTTATGTTTCACTAATTTAGAAACTACTTTAAGGTAGGAAAATACTTCCTAGAACAGAAATTAGCTGAAATGAAATTCTTTCTTTCTTTTTATCTATGAATAATGTAGCTCAGAAAACTTAAAAGTCTGCAAACAATATAATTATAAAGGGCTTTCAGAAAACACAGCTCTGAATTCAGAGGGTTTAATTATCAAAGCAGACAAGATAACATTTACATATGAAAACTAATACACTGATATGATCTTGATAATTGATTTTACCCTCCGTTAAAGTATTTTTAAGGAGTTTCAATCATAAAATGGAGACATAAAGGACCCCTAAACTCTGAAGAGTCTTCCTTTTCATTCTTCATTAGTATGTAAGCACAGAGATCCTTAACCTCTTCCTATGATGTGTTAGGAAAACACCACATGGCCCTCCTTCCTCAATGGCTTTCACCTGTGATGCATAAATTATGCTCCAGAGGGCTATTGGACAGAGAGAGCCCTTCTCATTCTTCTGGGGATGGTGTTCTAGACTGAGAACTGCAACCACAGAAGGTGTCCTAGCAAGTCTCTGCTTCAGGAGATGGGGCTACTGCTGCTCAGACTAATCTCACTCTTTATTTCTCATTGCCCTCAACATTAAGTATCAAGACAACGCTTTTCAGTATACAGACATATTTGTTTATACAGCTTGCGCAGGTATCTTTTACTCAACAAAAATAAGATTTATTGTTCAGGGCTAATGGCTGCTAACAGCAATAGCATATGCAAAGAAGTCTTCTACCCTGCCTCTCAGTCTGCTAAAGATCTTCTGATCTAGTGGAAGGTGTCCCTGCCCATGGCAGCGGGGTTGGAACTAGATGATCTTTAAGGTCCCTTCCAACCCACATCATTCTATGATAATATCTCTACCCGCTAGATACAACTTTACATGTTTACTTCTACACAGGTTAGAATTGGGCCTGATTTTTTTGTTGGTGGTGGCTTGTTGTGTTTTTGTTTCTCTTCATTGGTCCAAACTCAACTGAGTTGTTTCTCTTTTATATTTAAATAGCTTGACTTAATCTTTATGATTTGTGCTATTCTTTCTTCTAAAGAAAGAAATTGAAGATTTGTGTCTTAAGTTAGCCTATTATAATAGTAAGGCGTTTCTAGTAGTTACAGAGCAATGCCTGGATAAAGAGATCACTTGCTGTTCTCTTTGATAAAGATCCTCTACTGAAATTTTTAATTAGAGTACAGTTATATAGGAATTTACTTTCAATCATTTTAGATGGGAAGGTGAAGAGGGAGTTCAAAAAGGAAAATACGAGTTTGGATGTTAAAAATAATAGAGACTTTATGAACAGTTATTTCAAATACTACTTAAACTTTCTTTCAGTCAACTATAGCTTAGCTTTGATGACGCAAGCTAGCTGAAACCTATTGTCATCTTAATGTTAAACACAGAAACACAAACGAAAGATATTTAAATTCTGTAGGTAGAAATTATTTTCAATTATTGTAAAGATAGTTTTGCATTTAAAAATTTGTTTAATTATAAAATCATAATTTAACTTTCTAGTAATGTAACTTTGGACAAGTCATCCAGGTTTTGGGAGGTTTTCTTCTCTTTTCTTTTCTTGCTGTGAGATACAACGTTAGAGAACGTTGCCAACTCATACCAAGAAAATATCCACATTTAAATAACTTTTTTTTCCAGGGAGTTTTTTCACTGCATGTTAATTTAATATTACCTTTAACAACTTAAAAAGACATGTTCAACAGGTTGGGATTATGTTGAAAAATCTTAAATGCAATAAACTCTTACAAAGCTTTCCAGAAATTCTGAGACAGCATTTCTGTATGTAGATTTGCTGTCCTCCTCTTTCACATATTCACCAAGTTACAGGTCTGATCCTGTGTGTCCATTTATCCTGTTGAATAACTCTTACACTGAAAAACAAAATTAATTGTCCAAGAGGTGATTCACTGGTGTCCTAATATTACAGGTTTCAACTTAGGAGCTTTTAAAGTTGTTGGAGGGTTTTTTTGTTGTTGTTGTTTTGTTGGATTTTTTTTTTTTTTACTGAAGTCACAAAAGAACAATGAAGTTTAATTCATTAGGTTAATGTGTGTTTGTTGTTTCACTGGAGGAATCAAAAATCCTGATACCTTTAAAAGCTAAAAAAAGCCCAGACATTAGGCAGCTGTAAACCTCTGCTTAAATATGATTGCTCAAACTTAACAACAAGTAAACCACCAAACTGAGAAGTGCCTTCAAGCAGTTTTGCTAGAACCAGGTGCTTGGGGTACGGCGTCTCCTGGAATTGTGTGGAAGAGCTCCGGCGCGCTTCAGCACGGTTCCACAGGACCAGATTCTTACATCTGCTGCAGTGAGCATCTCCCACCAAAAGCAGTGAGAGGAAGAGAAACTTAAATATCACTAAGGATCAGACCCTTTACAGTTTTCATGGGACCTTGATAAAATTTAGGCAACTAATTCTGGGATTGTTATCCTTAAAGCCTTGCATAGGTATTGGTTACAGACGCACCTCGGCTGCCCTGAGCCACAGTCAACGACCTTAAAAAGTTCCTTTGGTGCTGAACAGTCTAATTCTACAAACATGCACAATCCTTTTAACAGACTGACCAGCTCAGCACTTTACACACCCAGAAGGACGACCAGCATCCTGAAAACAGATTTTCCTTTATTTCCACTAACAAGTTAAAAAAAAAAGCAAGCAATTGCTCTGGGCACACTGAGCGCACAGCAGGTGAATGAGGCACACTACAAAACACAGTGGTAAATGATATTTAGTACAACCAAAGAAAGAGAAATGCTCCTTTTTTTTTTTTTTTTTTTTTTTTTTAACACATGAAAAAGCTAATGCACTCCCCCTGGATGTAGATGATTCACGATCATCAATGGAAAGTTCAAGAGGGTGTAGGTACAGTATTCTCCTGAAATTGGACATATTCTGGCATCCTTCTTTACATAATATACCAAAATAGTTCTTAAAGGGACCATTTCCACCCAGACTGCCTCAGCACCAGACACAGGCAGGCTCAGCTGTGTTCTTTATGGGATAGTGACCCACCTTCAGCAAGAGAAATTAAGACTACTCTTCTCCAATACAGCTTCTCATTGGAGACCCCTGAGAGGCAGATAAGGGTTGCCTGTCCTCCAGCACAGAGAATGAATACCAAAGAAAGGAAACCAAGTCTCTCAAATGCTGAATCAAAAGCTTTAATCAATATGAAGGGAGGAACGCCTCTTTTAACTTTTCTGTAAGGACAGAGCATAGCTCCTGCTCAGTTCTTTGAATGAAAAAATAGAGGTTCCATAGAAGATCCCTGAGTGGGACTCCCAAGTGGCTGAAGGCGTCTAAATAGAGCTTACAGGGAGGTGTCTTGCATTGATCTTTATCCCCACCATTAGCGTTTTCCTTAGAGAGCCACATATTGCACACACGGACCTAAGACACCTGCCTGACTACTTCCTTTCAGCTTTGTATCATCAGTCAGAAACATCCAATTCTCACTCGTACCGGACAGGCCTCGTTCTGTGCTCTGGAAGCAACCCGTGTCCTTTTAGTGTTTGTAGCCTATAGCAAGTTTCTTACAAGGTTGCATTTTGCTCTTCATAAGCCTGTGTTCCTTCTAGGAGCTCCTACCACATTATTACACGCTGTCTGTGGAGTATGGTCCTCCCACTGCTTGGTGCCCACTCCGTTCTGTGAGATGCTCTGGTGGTGACCTTCCCAAGGCTTAACTCTCCTACTTGAGGAAAGTACAACTGCACTCAACTGTCTTGCTGCTTGACTGACTTCCATTCAAACTTGAACATGGTCAAGAACAAAGCGGTCCTTATGGCTCGATACATGTATTACGTGGCTCCACTTGTATGACATTCCACACAATTGGAGGCTTATGGAGAGTACATTTTCCATATATTTTCTGCAGATTGCATGTGTAGAAAAAAAAATAAATCTGTAAGAACTTTAAATCTCAAAAGAAATACAAACATTTCTTTAAAAAAAAAAAAAAAAGCAAGTTGAAAAACCATCCTGTAATCATTTTACACAGAAATTCTAGCACTTGTCTCAACATTGGCTAAAGTAATATTTCCCATATGTCAGGTTCTTTTAAAAACATAAAACTATAGTAAAAAGCTGGACTTGATTACTATTGTTCAAAGTCATTCCACAACCCTGGTAACTAGGATTCATCTGTTTGGGTTTTTTTTTCATAGTAATAAAGTTCTGTGAGGATCAGCCTGACAGAACTCCTGGTGCTTTCTGTGGCACAGACAGACTCTCAGACAGGCATGCCATCATCAGTTCCTACCTAATTAAGGCTCTTTCTGCAGCTGACATGCAGAGTTTCCCCAAAAGCTTTTTGATTCTTTTGCTATTGTTATCATTTCATTGAAAAGCTGAAGACCTTGGATTATTTGGTGGACTTTTTTTCTAAATTTTCTTAACCTTTTCTTTCAAGGGAGCATTTTATGTAGCTTAGCTGGTAGCTCAGTGGGCTTCTGGTTACTGAAAATTTACAGCAAATGTAAAGCACATAGCAGCTTCTCTTTGTATTCATATTAGCTACAAAAGGACTTAAAATACAAATGACTGTGAGTAAACAAAGTACCGTAACTATACTGGTTTTGGGATAGAGTTAATTTTCTTCATAGTAGCTAGTATGGTGCAAGGTTTTGGATTTGTGACTAAAAGAGTCTTGATAACACATGGATATTTTATTTATTTATGACCAGTGCTTATAGAGTATCAAGGCCTTTTCTGCTCCCCACGCTGCCCTGCCAGCCAGTAGCTCGGGGGTGCACAAGCGGTTTGGAGGCCACACAGCCAGGACAGCTGACCCCAACTGACCAAAGGGATATCCCAGACCTTACGACACTGTGTTCAGCAATAAAAGCTGGGGGAAGAAGGAGGAAGGGTGATGTCTGCAGTAATGGTATTTGCCTTCCCAAGTAACTGTTATGTGTAATGGAGCCCTGCTTTCCCGGAGGTGGATAAACACCTGTCTGTTGATGGGAGGTAATGAATGAATTCCTTATTTTGCTCTCCTTGTTGGTGCAGCTTTTGCATTACTATTAAAATGACTTTATCTTAACCCATGAGTTTTCTCATTTTTATCCTTCCGATTCTGTCCCCCATCCCACCAGGGCAGAGTGAGCGAGCGGCTGTAGGGGGCTCAACTGTATACCAGGGTTAAGACACAACAGCACATAAAACACATTACGAACTTGAGAAGGTATTTTCTTCACACACACGCACACAAAAGGAAGCACTCCTGTGACTGGACACGAAGACCAGTTTAAAAAAAAAAGGTAAGTTTTATAATTATTCTCAACAATTATATAACCTACAGGGTTAAACACAGTAGTTGCTTGAGTTGTCTGACAAACTGCATTTTGATGATTTCTGGTTGGCCCAAATGACTGTTTGGGGTCTTTTAAAACTCTGCTAGAAGTAGACTGGGACTACTACTGCACAAGACACTAGTAAAGCATTACTTTGAGCATTACTTATTTGAGAGTTACTTCAACTTTTCATTTCCATATTAGAACTAGCTCTTCTTGTGCCTGCCTCCTCCCTGTTAGCTGCATCTCCCCAGGGGTCCTTGAGATGCTTGAGCATGAAATAGGCATTTTTCAGCTAAAAGTATTCAAGAAGTTGTTCTTTCCTTTAAGTAGATAGACTACTGTCAAGAACAACACAGGCTTTGTAATTAGGTCCTACTGAATTCTTTGATTTTGAGTCAATAAATCTTCACTAAAAGAAGTACAAAGACCCATGCCATTGGCTCAAGCACTCAGAAAGGACCACGGTTACAAAAGACCAAACATTGCATCACTCCTGAGAAAGAGTGGATTGAACTCCAAGAGGTATGTGTATGATTTACTGTTACATCTAAGTGACCCCCATGTTAACTGCAGAAGTTACAGTGAAGATATTTTAAAGTCCCTTCATTGAGCATAGCTTCATTTCAAAAGTTCAGTGTTACATCACTTTCCTCTGGTGTTCAGAAAATGTCTTGATTTGATTAAGTCCTCCTTGCAGCTGCAGCCTGTAAGTCTGCTTCGCCACATTTCTAAATATGCTTTTGCAGCTACAGCAATGGAAGGGAGCAAGGCTAGGCTAAGAAGGACTCAAAGACTTCATCCAGTCCATCACGCTGCTCAGAGTTTGGATCAGCTTAGACCTGGACCATTCCTGACAGCAGTTTGTCAGTCTTGTCTTCAGTGACAGGGATGCTACAGCCTCCCTTGCATGCATTTTTCCACTGTATAACCATCCCTATAGTTAGAAAAAGTATCTTAGGATTTAATGAGTCTCTCTTACTGTTTAACAAGATGGTTACTTCTCATTCTACCCTTTGCAGACTTGGAAACACTCACCTCTTTATAACCACTGATTATGTGTTGGAAGAATACCTCATTCAGTCCATTCTTCTGTAGACTTGGTCTTGAAAACCACAGCTACCCCAGCCTTTTCTCATTCGTCACTTTGTCCAAGTCTCTTACCATTCCTGTGGCTGTCCTCTGAACACTCCAACTGTCTGCATGCTTTTTACAGGGAGGTATCCAACACTATATGCTGTGTATCAACTCAAGCACTAGAGTTAAAATACGCCATGACGCAAAGCACATGCCCAACAAGGAAATACCCAGTACTATTATTCTTTGTTCAAGTTCTTTGTGGCCTTCCCACTTTGCAGAGCTCTAGATGACATTTGGAAAAGTAAGATCTAGAGTGAAAACTACTTTCTGTGGTAATATTTGCAATCATACTGCAAACGTCACAGGATCTTTGACATACTTTAATAATAAATGCACCTCTCTCCTCTAAGTGTGAGCTGTATGCACACTAGGGGTGCAATGCTATCCTCTGACCCAAACACTACCCAGATGACATTCCTACCACACAATTTTACTGGATCTCTAAGCTCAGTAACATTATTTTTTTTTATTTTTTTTTTAAATCAAGCAAGACTTTATTTCTAACGACCGAATGCACAGCCCGCTGAGCCCAGTGATTTCCAACAGGTCCCTTTCCCTCGAGCTGATGAATTACCGCTGATTGATGCCTACTTGTAGGATAGTCCAAGTAGCCTCCACAGGTACTGCGAATTCTTTCCTCCCTGTTGTTTTTGCATGAGGAAATACAGCACCCCTTGAATCTGTTCGACCTCTTGTGTATCAAAACGTGAAAGGCGAGAAACCAGCACTCGCCATGTTTCAGTAAAACGCAACACAAACATGATTCCAAAAACACTTTGCAAAGTTCAGTCCACAGCACAGCTTTGGCTCCTATGACAGACAGATGGTCCCCTGAGGTCAGTGACATCCATCTGTTGAAGTCAAACTCTACTGATGATGCTACAGAGGAAATTTTAGACAATATTGAAAGTTGCCACCACATGGTCTGAATTTTTTTGTCCTGTGCAGCTGGCAGCAGCCTTAATGAGGGAGACCTCTGAGCAAAACAGCAGTCTGCCTGGATGGCAGATGAACCACCATACTCTTTGCAGCTGTTGGAAAAAATCAAAACCAGAACTCTTGAAATTCCACTTAGTGATCATCCACAGAATTTCCTTTATTCATTCTAGTTAGATTTGTGAATAAGCCTTTAAATTCGGCCTATCCCTCCAACATCTCAAAGCACTATCCATTACCTCAAGATTAGCACGCCTAAAACAGATGACCAAGTCCTCCCTTGAAAGCCCCATCGTATCTTTCCCCCTCATGATGACCACCATCATTCTGCCCATCACTGCCTAAAGCCCAGCATCCTTTTTGATGCCAACTACAGAACACGTGAAAAACAGACTGTTACCACGGCTCAGCTCCCCGCCGGCCGTGATACTGAGCCAGGCTTCCCTGTGCCTATTCCCAACCTGTCCACATACATCTCATAAAGAGAATGTAAGCTTTTCCAGTCAGCAACCTTCTCTTTGTTTTACCTATACAGCACAATTAGATCTTCAAACAAGCTTTTAGCTATTGCAGTAACACAAGAACAACAGAGCTGCCAAAACAGCTGCAACATTATTTCAGCAACTGTAGGATTTGGCTTTTACACTACCTGTCTCTTTAGATCCTGGTGGATATTCAGTTATATCCAAGTCCTTTTCAAGGGCACACTCAGATGATAATTCAGCGCCCAAAGAACTGTATTTCACAGGTGCTACTTCAGGTGTCCTCATTAAAGAAAAAGAAACTTTCAGAAACTTTTTTTTCGGTAAATGACTGATCATCCTTTACATATTATATAACTATTACTGCATTTTCCATGTTTTTTTTTTTTTTAAAGTTTAAGTTATTATTCTTCATTTTAATAAATAAATTAATTTACAAATTATAAGAAGCAAGATTTTGTTTCTAGATGCAGTTCTATCCTTTTTTCTTTCGAAAGAAAAGTGTTTTCTGACTTGTTTGGCGGTGACTCCAGTACTCTGCTGCTACGAAGAGTGAAAATTCCTGATGCCAGGTAAAAATCTCAAGTTTTAGGGGGACTGCAAACTGATAAATAAAACAAAAGCCTTTCATAAAAGTTCACTGTAAAGCCTAAAAAACACCAATCACATAATTCAGAAAGGAAAATCTGGGCTCAAGCAATATTCAAGTCCAAGTTTCAAAACAAGGAACCAAATTTGACTCAAATTTTGGACAATAATGGCATACAGGGAAAAGACTACCACGTTCTCATTTTCCATAAGAGTATAATCCAAGGCATTGAAGAACAAGTATGTTGTATTCCATGTTGTAGGAAAACCATTTCACACAGATTATGGAGATAATACTGTGGGTGCTGATGGAAGGTTGTGTGGCACAATGGAAGAGGAGGAAAATAAAACAAGACAAACAGAACATTGGCAAAAATAACAGAAAGGCCAGAAAAAGATGGAAATTCTTCACAGAAAATTAATATCATACTTTACTGGACTCGAACGTGAATAGTTCAGTCAGAGTCCAAACTCAGACACAGCTGACATGACCTGTCCCCCAGATACTACTTTCCTTCAGGTTTCAGCTTCCTTGGAAGAAGAGCTCACTATTAGACACAGCAGTAACCTACCCGAGAACCACCTACCAGCAGCAGGCGTGCTAACGCTGCTACGTGACAGCATCACACAGAATCACAGAATGGTCAGGGTTGGAAGGGACCTCTGGAGATCATCTAGTCCAACCCCCCCCACCAGAGCAGGGTCACCTACAACAGGTTGCACAGGACAGCGTCCAGGCGGGTTTTGAATGTCTCCAGAGTGGGAGACTCCACCACCTCTCTGGGCAGCCTGTTCCAGTGCTCCACTACCCTCAAAGTAAAGAAGTTCCTTCTCATGTTAAGATGGAACTTCCTATGTTCAAGTTTATGCCCATTACCCCTCGTCCTATCACTGGGTGCCACTGAAAAAAGACTACTCCCATCCCCCTGGCATCCTCCCATTAAGTATTTGTATGTATTAATAAGATCCCCCCTCAATCTTCTTTTCTCTAGACTAAAGAGACCCAAGTCCCTCAGCCTTTCCTCATAAGAAAGGTGCTCCAGTCCCCTAATCATCTTTGTTGCCCTTTGCTGGACCCTCTCCAGCAGTTCCCTGTCTTTCTTGAACTGGGGAGCCCAGAACTGGACACAGTACTCCAGATGCGGTCTCACCAGGGCAGAGTAGAGGGGGAGGATGACCTCCCTCGACCTGCTGGCCACACTCTTCTTGATGCACCCCAGGATGCCATTCGCCTTCTTGGCCGCCAGGGCACATTGCTGGCTCATGGTCATCCTGTTGTCCACCAGGACTCCCAGGTCCCTCTCCACAGAGCTGCTCTCCAGGAGGTCAGCCCCCAACCTGTACTGGTGCATGGGGTTATTCCTCCCCAGGTGCAGTACCCTACACTTACCCTTGTTGAACTTCATAAGGTTTCTTTCTGCCCAACTCTCCAGCCTGGCGAGGTCACGCTGTAAGGCAGCACAGCCTTCTGGCGTGTCAGCCACTCCTCCCAGTTTTGTGTCATCAGCAAACTTGCTGATGGTACACTCTATCCCTTCATCCAGATCATTGATGAATATGTTGAACAAAACTGGGCCCAGTACTGACCCCTGAGGGACACCACTTGTTACTAACCTCCAACTAGACTCTGCGCCACTAACCACAACCCTCTGAGCTCTATCTGTGAGCCAGTTCTCAATCCACCTCACCGTCCATTCATCTAAGCCACACTTCCTAAGCTTTCCTGTGAGGATGATGTGGGAGACAGTGTCGAAAGCCTTGCCAAAGTCAAGGTAGACAACATCCACTGCCCTCCCCTCATCCACCCATCTAGTTACTTTGTCATAGAAGGCTATCAGATTAGTCAGACATGACTTCCCCTTGGTGAATCCATGTTGACTACTTCTGATAATCTTCTTTTCATCCAGGTGCTTTGAGATGACTCCCAGAACAAGCTGCTCCATCATCTTCCCAGGGATGGAGGTGAGGCTGACCGGCCTGTAGTTTCCCGGGTCATCCTTCCTGCCCTTTTTGAAGACTGGAGTGACATTGGCTATCCTCCAGTCCTCAGGCACCTCACCTGTCCTCCAGGACCTTTCAAAGATAATGGAGAGAGGCCCAGCAATGACTTCCCCCAGCTCCCTCAGCACCCGAGGGTGCATCCCATCAGGCCCCATGGATTTATGTATATCCAATTTATCTAACTGATCTTTAACGTGTTCCTTGTTAACCAAGGGATAGTCTTGTTTCCCCCAGACTTTCTCTGTTACCTGCAAAGTCGGGGTCTCACAAGGACTGGCCCGAACAGTGAAGACAGAAGCAAAGAAGGCATTTAGCAACTCCGCCTTCTCTGCATCATCCGTCACCACAGCACCTGTCTCATTCAACAACGGGCCCACATTTTCCCTAGTTTTCCTTTTGTCTCCTATATACTTAAAGAAACCCTTCCTGTTGGCCTTGACATCCCTCGCCAGGTTCAATTCCAAGGCTGCCTTGGCTTTCCTTGTTTCCTCCCCGCATACCCTGACAGCATTCTTGTATTCCTCCCAAGTGAGGAAGAATACATCAGTGAGATGTAAAAACAAGCCTTGCACTAACTGAAGATATTTTGTGTTTCTGTTAGTGGCTGCTTGATATTTTTGAAAATTTTAAAATAATAATCACCATATCATGAGTTGGTGATTAATATGTTCTCCTTGAGCACTAATGACATATCACATTTGGTATCTCATTTAACACTTCCTTTATAGGTTCCATTTCATCTCCCAATTACAGTAAAAAGTGAATTGTATAGTTATTTTTCCTGCCTTACTTGCTTTTGATTTGAATCCGTTGCATCTGGTTACCACCTGAGAATCGGGAAAAACAACAGGTATTTCTGCCTCCTTTCAGCAGCCATTTGGCAGGCTCTCATGTGCAGGTCTTAAGTGCCGCTAAAGGGTCTGCATGTACCTCGGCTAAGAACTTCACCATCAGCCCTCATTCAAGCCAATATTATCACTCTAATAAATGACAGTACATATTAAAACAATGAGAAGTATGATCGGCTTATTAATTGCCAGGAGGGGGGAAACGGATAAACTATATTGCTCATCCAGCATTCCTGCAACAGGATATCTGGTACGTGTACCTAATTTTATCATCTTTCAGTTGAACGATATACACAACAGACAGATGGCTGAGACAAATCACAATTAAAAATACAGGAACAGTGGTAAATAAATAAATAATAAATAAATAAAAAACAAACAAAACCCCAAGCAAAACCCCAACAGACAACTCTGCCTTACCTCTCCTTCTGAAATCAGTGGAATACAGGAACCGAGCTAGACCCTCACTAGGTCTTTCTGAAAATCTTAATCTAGAAGTACAAATTTGTGTCAAATTGACAAGGCTGAACAGCAATCCTGCTCTTTGCCTTCAGTACCTCCTAGAAAGTATTTGGTATAGGCACCTTTACCATTACACCATTACAGATGTTGAATTGCTGACTTGGGCAGACTGCAGCAAGTCTCATCTTTCTTTACTCCACAGTCGTGTAACACGAGTAACGCCTTTGAGCAATTATACGAAGACAGCAGCACTGGAGACAGTGAGTAAAGTGCAAGCATCAAGAAAGAAGAGCAGCAGAACTGGAGGTAGGAGGCCTCAGGGAAATCCGGTGTGAGCAAGAGAAACACAGGGTATTTTTTTTCTGTTTCCAATAAAAGGACAAATTTCTGGATAGATTTTTCAAAAGGAGAACAACAGATGTATCTGTGTCCAACCAGCAGTTGTGTTCACGAACCTCCACAAAAACCAAAGTGAATTCACTGTTGTTTCCAACACCCAGACACAATTTAACAGACTGCATCACAGGGAGGACAACCTCCTGTCTCTTGTGAAGCTCGGGAAAACCAAGCAAATGAGTGGGAATGACATAATCTGCATTCTCACTGAAAAGTAATGATCACCCCTTGAGAGTGATATTTTATTCATAGGTCCTCACAATTAAAGCTGTGCCATATTTTTAACATGGTGGAGGATCTCTGGTGTGGAAGGTCCATTTGCACAGGAAAAAGCATTTGTTTATATACTTTTCATAATTTAAAACTTCAGTTTACGGATTCCTTTTTTTTTAATCTTAAGAGATAGGGTCCTTTCAATTAACTAATTACAAAAGTAACTAAAGATAATACAGTCTTACAACGGTAGACCAAGTAGTTTTAGCTCAGTTTGTAAAAACCTAAAGATGAGCAGAAGAAACACTGGATCCCAGCAACTGCGATCTCCGATTCATCATTTTTAGTCATGTTAGCAGCAGCAAAACAGCAGCTCAGAAATGAAAGGAATAACAAATACCTGAGCTATGTGTATCTGTCTGCTCTGTAAAAAAGTATCACTTCACTTTCTTCATTTGATTAAAAACTAAGGTTTTGTATTTGAACTTTAGAGAAAACTAGAAAAAAACCCCAATATATACTGGAACGATACACTATTGTCAGAATTTTTTTCAAACTTTTTAGAAGCATACAAAAATATTACTCTATGGCACTTTACTAAATATCAGTTAAAGAATTAAGAAAAATAACACAAATTATTTTCAGTATTAATTGGGCACAAAAATGTGTTCACGAGTGTATTTTAGATAATAAGTAATATAACGTTACCTACCTTCACATGTAGAATTTCAGTTTATTTTTGACCTAAGCCACTCTTCTGTGTATTTTCAGTTTACTTACAGATCAATCTTTCCAACATCACATGCATAAATGTGAGCATGCATGCAAGCTCCTGAAGGTCTGATTCAGTAGGAAACGTAAGTGCCAAATCCTGCTGTCAGCGTGAGGGAAAGGGCTATAGACAGATACGTGCTGGAACATACACTGATCAATATAGCGGTCCACCGTAGTGGAATCATCAGTCTCCCACAATTACCGCTTTTCAAAGGACGGACTAGGAACTCCCATAATAGAGAACTACAGAACATTTTGTTCATTTCCTAACACATGCCAGGTAACCAAAATATTTGTGTATTAACCTTCAGAAATGCTAATACTTTAATATATGTTTAATAACTTTTAAATTTGGGTCTCAAAACCACTTTGAACCAATATTTATGAGTTGTGACTGGGGTTTTCAAAACTGGCACATATATACAGGCAGCTCAGAATGATTTTTACATGGATCTGACCAGCCAGAACCCTTCAGCTTTTCTGAAAGTTTTAAGCCTGCAAAAAAAAGAAATAAATACACTGGTAGCTTCACATTCCTTTAATTCTCATTAAATGGCTATATATATTTAGGTATGGTATTAAGGACCACCTGCTTTTTTTCCCCTTCCGTGATTTTTTTTTTTTTTTGACTTTGACTATGTTCCACTCCTGTCTTCTTTCTAAATTGAGGGTGTGAAAGTTCTGCAAACCTCCTCATGCAAAAGTGTTTTAGGAGTAAAAAATTATGTTACGTCTTCGAGATTGAGTTGAGCATTACGTTATGATCCACCGTTTTCTATGCTTTTTTGTCAATGACTAAGTGGGAGCAGGACTAGGCCATAAAGTTACAGCTCCAGCAAAAGGTTCAACAGCTACTATCTTCACGCTTTACCATCAAAGACCATGTGCCAACTACCTATTCCACTCCAGTTTTCCAATGGCATCAATTGCTACTTTTACCAATGACAAGGTTCATATACTTTTTTTTTTTTTCTGTTCCAGTATAAGCACTTCCCACATTAAAATAATGTCACTAAAATATCATATGAAGTTCATTACAACACAAAGATTACTCCGTGGTTAAAACCCTTCATTTTCAGTGGTTAGTTCCCATTGCCACCCCCCCACCTCCCCTCTTTTTAAAATTTTTTTTTTTTTTTTTTAAGGACTTTAAACGTTAGCATTCCTTAATAAAGGACACATTAAATATAAGCACAAAGCCACACAACATGCATAAAAAAGAAGGGTTAAAATGCAACTGTATTTCACAGACACAAGTCACAGTCATTAAATTAAATTATCACACATACATTATAACTTATTTATTATTTCAAGCTATACAGGCAACATAGCACCAAAATGGAGAAATTCCCTCTAAACTTGATGAACAGTACACAAATATTTGTTTTTGAATTTTGGAAACAAGTATTTTCTTTCATTCTTATCAGAATTACCCTAAATGAAATCCACTATCCCAAGTCTGTTTTATGACATTATTTGGGTAGTGACATATGTTATCAGTTATCTCTGAAAGGGCACACCCCCCCCTTTTCCAAAGTTTTAAAAAAATGAACAGCATATGCTAACATTAAGATTTCAGCCAGTGGGATATTAAATAAATGTGCTGTATTGGTAATGAGGTATTCTGAAGTTCGACATTAGGCAGCAGCAGAAGTAGAGGTAAAAGACTGATGCTGGTTTTGAAAACCAAGCTCACCGATTCTGAATTCCCTTTTAATATAAAAGATTATCTTTAAAGATATAAATACTTTTTACACATTAGAAAAAGTGAGTGAAGGCACTTATCATACATAGCAAGATTTTTTTGCATGAAAATGAAAACAAATAAATATTTTACTTATGCAAGTTTGGGTTGCTTCTGCTCCTGCAGAAGTCAGTGGCATGCCTGGCAGTAACAACACTGGAAGGGGACTGGGATGTCAATTTTTAAAAAATAAGTTTATGTTCATTAAAAGTAATAATAGATTTCTTCCACAAGTGCAAAGACAGAATTACACTGAAATTATTCTGGAGCAACTAAAAAGAAAACTGAAGAACCATAAAAACAGCCACTTTAAAGAGTATTACATTATGTGTCTGAAGGGCAGTAATAGCAGTAAGACTAATTTCTGACACTTAAAGGTAACTTAGAAGATGAGCTAATCCACTCTTTTAATGCCCATTTTCTCTGAAATCACAAGTAATACTTATGAAATTACATAAAAGTCTTAAGAGTGGGGGGAAAAAAATAATCTTAATTTATCAACATTTCAGACAAACAAAATATAATTATCTTCTGTAAGGCTCAAATCTTGCCTGTATCACTGACCATAAAGGCACCTCAGCACAATCAGATTTAAATTGTTCCCAAAGAACTCAGAAAAACATTCTTGAACTGTAATTTTGTGGGACTTCTTTTTTAATATAATTTGAACAGTTAGCGAAACACTTGTCTGTGATACTCAGTTTTTTGACTAACAAAATACAATTGACATGACTAGTTTGTTGTCAGTGCTTTGTTCTTTTAATAGCATTAGAACAGCGTAAAAGCACTTTGCACAAGTACTATTCTTGGGGAAGTTGTCTGTCCACTTTTAATCTGAGGTCCCCTTAATTACGGAAACTACCTGTAAAAACTTTAAAGTAATTAAGAAAAGAATTGTACAGTTACTATCTGACTTCGCAACTGGTATATGGTAAAATTTTAGGACGAACTCTTCATAAGTCTTAACTTTGCAAAGAACTGGATGTATCATAACTCAACTGACAATATAAATGTGAAGTAAAAGAGCATGAAGCCCAACATGATAAAAAAACAAATGTAAGAAAACAAAGTGCTAATGACTGCATTACAATTAACTCACACTAGAGAGTTTAAATCCTCTTCCATTAGTATTCAAATAACATTCCAAATGCAGATGTTTTCAAGAAAATCTAACAGAAAATAAAACCCTCAAGATGGACCTTTTCTTTGCTCTGCTCTGAACCATAACTGGTAGAGCTTAGCAACAAAGCTGTACAATGACTGTATGTGAAGCTGTTCAGATGAGGAAACTGCAACACCTCGCAAAGACTGGTTGTTTGAGGATGCTACAGAGCAAAGGCGTAACTGTTCGTTTTTGTGGCAATACTTGTTACCTTCAAGTTATAGCAGCTTCATATGCCGCATCCGCTCAGATAAGACACGCACACAGCAAGCTATCTGGTTTTAAATGTGCCGTGAGGATTTACTTATAATAGACTACCACAACGACCTTAAGGTAATACTCAGTTACAATCAGGATTCATTAATCCAGTTATGTACTGTTTCTAAAGGAACGAGAAAGGATGAGAAGCCAGCATATATTTCAAGTTGTGACCTACCTGGTTAAAATCTCTCTGATGAAATTTAGGTTGCTATCCAAACTCATACAAGAATGAAAGCCTTAATGAAACAAAGTTTTCAAGGTAACATCAACCGCTACCACCAACTGCCTAAGCATGAACCTTGCCGTTTGGCCACCTGGCTCTCCAAGGGTTTTGGTAAGCACTGAAAAACTATGGGGAAGCAAAAATAAAATCAATCTCCTAAATATATCAAAATTCTTGTCATCCAAAAATGCAAACAAACTTTCCTCACTATGTGAAGCTGGAAGGTAATGTCTTCTCATATATGAATAGCCTATTTTATTCCTTCAGTGTAATTCCTCCTCACATTCCATAAAACCTGTATGAAAATACATAAAATCGAAGGTACGCAGCACAGTAAAAGCACACGCGTATCAGGAATTTTGATAAATGTATGCTTGTTTTCTATTGTGCAGCAACAACCTAGGAGGAATAGAAAAAGAGACTATAAAGGAAGATATGACTATTTAACCAAGAGATAAATAACAAAATCTTGAAAGAAAATGAGATAAAAAGGGAAGCTTCAGTTTGTTGCCAAATACAATCCTTGAGGCGAAGGCAACATAAAAAAAAATCCAATAAGAAAAGCATAGTAGATAAGTAAAAGTTATCACCTGTTGAACAGCACAAGAAAGACTAAAACAAAACCCACGTTCACGTTGCGTAGGGCAGACCTTACCACCATGTTCCAGAATTTAAAGGGTGGCTACAAAAAAGATGGCACCTCCCTTTCTACAAGGAGTCATATGGAAAAGAGGAGGGGTAATGTGTACAAGTTACTCCTGGGGAGATTCCAATTGGGCACAAGAGGAAAACTTTTCACAATCAGCCATTGAAACAATCTCCCCAGGGAAGCTGTGGATTCCCCAACATTGGACACGTTCAAGATTCTGCTGGAGAGGGTGCTGGGCCATCTTTTCTAGACTGTGATTTTGCCAAGAAAGTTTGGACCAGATGATCCTTCCAATCTCTTCCAACCTGGTATTCTATGATTACACATTTTGCCCAGGTACCAGGCCAGGGCTTTGGCACTGGAAATCTCCTAGGTTGCTACCGTGTGTCAAATTATTTCCCAGCCAAGTACTGCTAAAAGTATTTTATTCTCTAGTGTAGCTACTTTACATTGGTGCTACACATGAAAGCTCTGCAAGATTGTATGCGTATCTGCACTATTCATCTGAAGATTTGTCATATCTAAATATAACTATTGATCCAACTAACAGCTGATTTGATTATATTTCTACATAACTTTTTGTCAGTAACAGATGATTGTTTGGCTAAAAATACTAAAGCATGTGGACATGGGGAATGCTGTTCAAAAGAAGAAAAGCTGTATATTGAAAGTAACAAAGTAGCATTCTTGAACTCGATTAAGACAGATTATCTACAGCTCTTCTAGCACAAAATTGTTAAACCTACTGGGAGGCTGCATCTTGAGTACTGTGTTCAGCTTTGGGCCCCTCACCACAAGAAGGAAAGGCAACGAAACTGGTGAGGGGTCTGGAGCACATGTCTTATTAAGAGCGGCTGAGGGAACTGGGGTTGTTTAGCCTGGAGAAAAGGAGGTTCAGGGGAGACCTTACCGCTCTCTACAACTACCTGATGTGGGGACTGAGGCAAAAGAAGGGTTAAGTGTGGTAGAACTAATAGGGAGGAATAAGCAGCTGCAGCACTGTTCTGGCAGACAATGAAGTTGTATGAAGCTCCTCCCTAGATAAAGAGCTGCTGTTCACAGGGAAGAGAGATTCCCTTCTCGGTGGGAACATGATCTTTTAGAGTACGCGATGGTGTAAACAAGTAAAGTAGAAAGTTACCGCCCGTAGTAGAAAAGTATATAAAGAACACGCTTGCTTAATAAAGCTGATTTCGATCCTGCATATCAGAGTCCCTGTCTTTCAATCGCCACACCTGAAAGGAGGTTGCAGAGAAGTGAGAGTTGACCTGTTCTGTCAAGTAACAGGTGACAGAACAAGAGGAAACAGCTTCAAGTTGCACCAAGGGAAGTTTAGATTGGATATTAGGAAGAATTTCTTTACTGAAAAGGTCATCAGGCATTGGAACGCGTTACCCAGGGCAGTGGTGGAGTCCCCATCCCTGGAGGTATTTAAGGGTCGTGTAGATATAGTGCTTAGGGACATGGTTTAGTGGTGGGCTTGTCAGTGAGAGGTTAATGATTGGACTAGATGATCTTACAGGTCTTTTCCAATCTAGGAGATTCTGTGATTATGGTTCAGATTTAAAACCTTATGGTATCTTTGTGAATTTGTAATACTCTTTTCATGATTGAAGTAAAAAACAACTTCTTGTCATTAGGGTCAGAAAACCTGAACCACTCTGATGAAAGTAAATACAATAAACCAGAAGTCTTACTGCATGGACTAAACACAAAAATCCAATAATGCACTGTGGAAAGAAGGGATACAATAAAAGTCTATACTGGAACAAAGCACTCTTAGCCAGCTGTCAGAATGCTATGGAACTTTTCTTGACATTATATATTGTGACATATGGTTTCCATACTTTTTAGCTTGTAAATTATTCATTCTTTCATGAAGTTTTGGATCATTGCCTCAATCCCTTCAACAATGAAACCAGAGTAGTCTAAAAGAAAAATATCCAAGATATATGGGCCAAATTTACTGGTGGTGCAACTCCATTAAAATAAGCAGCCGTATTTACCTCAAGTATTATTTAACATATAAATATGTACAAATATGTAAGTATCAAAATATATGCATCTCTATTGTAATTTTTGTATAGCAAAAAGAGGTAGTATACTTAGATCTTGAAATCAAATGTTTTGAATTTTGAAACACTTGCATTTAGGAAGGTTTGTGTATTTTTCAACCTCATTTACATTAAGAATTGACAGCAATATCCTTTGAAAACAGGGCAGAGTTCCTCAAGATGCATGGGCTGGGTGTAAACCCACTCCATTTCCTTTGGGTCTTGATAAAAAATAAAACCAAAAAAAGAGATGTGCATGATTCAGTTATTCAAGAAAATCTGCTTCAAAACTTGCACGAAGCTAAGAGGGCAGAAAACATAACCTACATTCTAAAAAGATCACTATCAGTCTCTCAATGACCTCCAGATCAAACTAATTCAAATTACAGGCAAAAGGATAAACGGATGAGTTTTCAAGCCACTCACCCTGTAAAACTTTAGAGCGCGTTTCTGGACTGGCACAATATAAAAATTCTGGACTGAATTAAAGTTTCAAAGATTCAAAGAATCAAAGTTTCTGAATATGCATAATATTTCTGAGAAAGTTTCCTGGAGTGATATGACCCTTTAGAATTTGAGATTTACTTGCCTCACATCCCACTGGGCAGCTGCAGAAACTGGCAACAGAGGAGCATGTAACCTTTAAGCTTTGTAACGGTCAGCTCTGGTAGCCATAGGCAGACACTATAACGCGTAACATAGCTGCTAAACTGCAGAAAGCATCAACCAGAATTCTGGCTTCAAATCATAAACAGAACATTCCTTGCAACTGTCCTATTGTGCATTTACAAGATACGTTTTATTTTAATTATGTTGTGTAAAATGAATCAAAAACTGAAAGAAATGTATTTTCGAGGCATATTGCTAAAAGTCTTCTATCCTCAAATATATAGCGATAGTTAGTGGAAGAAGTCAGAATGCCCCAATATGGAAGACAGCATAAAAGACAGAGACAACTGATAAACTAGAACAATCCTTCTATACAGTGGATCAGGTTATTGACTCAGGTTTCTGAATAAGTCTTAGCTAACGTGACTTTCTCTGAATCTATTTCTGCTGGAATCTGAAATCCAAGAGGAAACTATCTGGCTACTTAAAAGCTGGAATAATCCATTAGCAAAGCTTTGTATAATCATGTTTGAACTAAAAGCTACATTAGAATGAGGAAGAGGTTTTTTAAGCAATTTTGATACCCATTTCTGACCTGGCTGGGCCAGAGACAGGACCAATGTTCAAGGAGGTCAAGGAGTTATTCCACGCAAAGCAATTGCTCAGAAATGTCCTTCCTTCTACGCACCCTCTCCTTGTACTACATTTGTGCTACTCACGCCAAGAATAAAAGATGGCAGAATCCATTACGACAAATTGCACTCCATGTGGGAAGTCGCGTCTTTCAGTTTCTACCTAAGTTTGATATTGGAATCTCACTAGCAGAGATAAAAGTGTAATGCATTGCTGTCCAGACACATAAATATTACTCAATACTTCTATCAAAAATATAAATTGTGTTTTATCTGGTTCTTGCTGTCTTTATAGAGAAGGGAATAAGTGTAGTTGTGACATGCTTGATGCCTCCAGCCTCCAGAGAGCGTCCAGTCATTAACATATTAGATGCTCTATATTAGAACATATTGTATGCCAGAAAGGCAGATCTATTGCCAAACTATCACATCAACATCACTCATGAACCACCCACAGGTGAAGGCTAAACAAAGCTGTGCTGGGCTACAACAGTGTTTCTGTGACTAAAGCTTTTACTGCACTTTCACCAGTCGCCCTCAATGAATAAATTTTGCTCTGTTTAAACAGCAACAAAAGTTAACTAAAGTTTGTGTGTTGGCAGCGTTCAAGCTAGCTATATTACTAAAAAGTGACTGCATATTTAACGTGAGCCTGCTTTTATTTCCTGCATCTGCCCCGTTTGTTTCTGCGCAACACCATGTGACAGTGTGACAAAATTAAAATTCTTACTGAATAACCACAGGGCTTGCAAGCATATATAAAACAGAGGCCACAAACTCTCTCTCTGACAACTAGGTGCCATTTTAAACTTTTTTTTTTGAAGGATTAAATTGGCTTTTTATGTCAATGGAGATATAAACCAACATGAAAATCTTTGCAAAACTAAGCCACGTGCAACATTTACAATACATTACATTAGCTTACAGATAACCTAATAGTGCAGGACAAACTGCACGACTCAGGGAATGAACAGGCTGTGAATATACTCTCGATCTAAAAGGAAAACAAATATGGAGTTCAAAGGCAACTGTGTGCTGAATGCCCTGCTTTTCTTCTCAGCACCTGAAGTACATCATTAATTAAGCATTAACAAGTCACCACTAATTATTTGGCTAATAGCTAAATAAGATACTCTGGTGTCTGTTAAAAACAAAATCAAAACTGTTTTGCACAGTGGAAGAAAGATAACTGTGGTAAATTATTAATTCAAACTTTCACTTTAAAGTCTATTTGCAATAATTTAGAATAGAATATATAAACACTAATATATCATTTAAAGTTGAAATGGGACAATATCTTTAAAAAAGCTTCCATGTTAATTCAAAGAACCAAATTACGTAAGTTCATTAATTTAAAAAAACCACCAAACAACTGTTGTCCCAGCCCATCTCCCAGGGATGTTAATGACAAGTTTTTAACTGATTTCAGAGGAACCGGAACTGGATCCAACCTCCTTTGATTGCCATTATTCTCCTTAGAATTGAGCACAATAAAAAATATTGTTGTCAAATTCACAGCTTGGGAAATATAATGTACTCTATATGGTAGAGCTTGCAATGATTACTTCAGTATGTTAATAATCTGCTAGTGGCAATTTTAAAGATTAATGGTGATTATTGTAGGCATTTTTACACATTAATAGACAGTGACATGAAGACAATAACATATTATAGTTACATACATAATTATACATAGACAGTTTTAATTAGTCACTGTTTTAAAACCACAAATATAAACTTTTATACACAAATGTACACGTAATACGGAGTAAAATGTTTGATGACAGAGTGTAATATACATGTGTGTGAGTTATTTTATACTTAAATATACTATTAGAAAAAAGTTATGCACTAAAAAGTTTTTTTTCTTTTTACAAATATAAATATATAGATAATACTACAGTATAAATTACAGCATATACTTTTAAATTTAAAAACAGATCAAATCATAATCCTTCAAAATAGAAAAACCTATTAGGTATTGCTATCAGCTATGATGATTTCTGGTAATTTTCAAAATATTCCCTATGATGTTTTACAGAGCATGATACTGTTCCCACTGAAGTAAATGGCTGTTTCCCATTTAATTCAATGACTGCAGGAACAATTGCTTAATAAAATTACATAGATGATTTTTCACATGCATTATTATTTCACTGTTATCAAATAAAATAACGGGATTTTTAAAAGGCAAGGGGAAATAGAGTGACAGAAAGAACAAGAAAGCAGAAAATATTAGTGAATGCTATCGTACCGATTTCCACGGTCCCCGATGCCATGAAACATCACCAGGGCAAGAATGCACATTACATTGTGCCATATTAGGTGGCTTGTCTAGAATTTCACAGTTTTGATCACCCAACATTTGGCCAGTAGGAAGCTGACAAATCACCAGTCTTGTCTTTATTCCATCTCCACAAGTTTGAGTACACTGAAATACAGAATTTTATATGCAATATTTTGTTAGGAGAGTCATCACAAACCATTAAACCAAAAAGATATAGCAATAACTAGTACATGTCATTATTTACTATGTCTATTTTCATATTCCCTGGACACTCAAGTCAAGAATAAGGATTTACAGTCTAATCTTATATGATGAAAAAACAATTCTCTCACTGAAACATTTATCAAACTACATTTTTACAATTTCTCAAGTGATTTTCTACAAAAAGTCTCAGTCACAGAGAATCTACTCCATCAAGGAGAAGTACCCATTTGTGAGAATAAATGTGCATATATATCTCTCTTTGAGAGAGGGAAAAGATGGAAATTGGTCTTAAAACTAGTTTTCCCTGCCAAAAAAGATAAAACTCAGACACTGGGCACACTTTCTCCTGTCTAGCTTATACAGACTAAGTATAAAATACTAATAAGATGTGATTTCTGGGTTTTGTTTTCTTGTAATTCTGCAATACCAGACAAAAATACTAATTCTCATTGCTACTGAGCTATTAAAAACAATCTGATCAAAACTGAGCATGTTCCAATAGTTTACAGCTTTTTCACTGTATTTCAGAGGATTCCAAATTAGACAAAAACTGCAGCATCTGCATTAGCTGGTTCCCAAGTCTGCAGCTATGGACAGAAAAAACACGACACTCAGACTGGCCTTGAGAACTAAATGGCTGGATCCGCCCAAAAAGAGGGGAAGTGGGGGAAGAAAAGTGAAAAAGGCACTCAGACAATTCTTCTTTTCCCACCTCTCGATACTGATGTATCAAGAATAAGAAGAGAGGGCAGGAATCACAAGAGGTTAGATTAGAATGAATGCCAAACTAATCCAGCTTTAACGCCTTCTGTACTGTCTGAGCAAGAATGCATGGTCAAGATATGACATTACATGGCATGGAAAAACTGTTCTTTGTCCAATAATGCACAATGTCTCACCAAAATGTCTAACCCAGGCACACCTTTTAGATGCACAATCCTGTCTTCATACAGGTAATTTGTAACTACAACCCAGTAGATACTACTACTTGCAGTTATTCTAGTCAGTACCTGTGAAATTTGATGTAATAAAGTTTCTTTATAGCTTCTTGTGCTCATTTTTTTTTCTTAGGCACTGAGGCTTTTCTGCATACAATTCATCTTTTTGCGGCAGCAAATAATTTTGTATGTCTCAAGATTTAAGAAGCTACTGTAGCACTCAATTACATGTTGTGCATCCTTAGCCTCACACAATACTTCTTTTGGATGTATATTTACACTACTCATATTTACACTACAGTTCTTGATCTCATCAAAGAACAAAGTTTAGATAAACAGGTTGAAAATCATTCTTTTTAAATAACTTTTAAAAAAAATGGTGTTCAGTTCCATTCACAGTCAAATAATTATGTTACTATTTCCAAGACTATGTGGTGAATAATGTTTCCCTTTCAAAGTGAAATGATCTTACTTCTCCCCAGTTCCCATAGTTCCATCGCGGGCAGGGTCCAGAATCACAGTGTCTTGACTCTGGAGGTTTTGTTGCCTCATCACAATAACTAGCACTTCTTCCTTCCTCATCTTGGCACACTACAACTCGACGGTGAAATCCACCTGCACAAGTACTAGAGCACTGCCGAAACATGTAAACATACATATAACCATTGCATAATCAGGAAAATGTAAAATATGTTGGTTAAAACAACTTAAAATTATTATTTTTTAATCTTAACTTTCAAAACTGAAATTTGCCAACAAAAATTACTACTATGTATAAGTATTTTAAAATTTAAATCGCAGAAAAATTATATTTTTTTTATTTATTCTTCATCATAATAATAAAAATATTTTTTAAAATAAATGTGCTTCTCTTTTGACCAAATCTGTACTGCAATAATATTTCTAAAAATGTGAACACACATGTGAGATAAAAAATTAATATATTTAAAAAAAATTCTTACTGCTCCCCAGGGTCCAGTTCTCCATTGATATCCTCCCGCAGAGGGACGGTTCCACTGGTTTATATTGCCTTGTGGATGGTGTACTGGAAGGTAACCTATTTCTGGAAATTGGCTTGGATGGTCATGTGGTTTCGGAATGTGACGATAAACTGGCGGACACGGTGGCATGTTACATTCTTGTTCTTCAGAAGGTCGGCCTTCAGGATCACAGTAATTCTCGTTGATTTGTTGATGATAGTTGACACAGATAACTTGTCTTGTTACTATTCCACTATCACACGTAACTGTGCACTGACCAAAAATTAACCCAATGTTTGTAACAGAACATTGATAATTAATAACCAAAGACATTTATATTTACTTTTGACAATAAGAAACATACAATTTGTTTTTTCTAGGGAAGCAATTTCAATCACACTTGCACAGAATATGAAGTCCCAATTTCTAACCAGGGACTTTGGCCAATAATCTAAATAAACGCCTTTAAAAAAAGAATTACAATTAATACTTACAGGGGACCAATTTCCAGCTTGCCACTCTCCACATGGGCTAAAGCAGCTTGAAATTTCAGCTGGTCGTGGTAAATGAGCACAGAAAGATTCATCGGCTATTCCTCCATCAGCATCTCTACAACTCACATAGCGAGCACGGTCGCCCTTCCCACAGGACGCAGAGCACTGTCAGAGAATAATCCAAGCTCATCGCACTTTAGGAGACCAAAACAGGATCATGCAAGCATCTAAAACTCTAACATGGCTTAGTATCAGCTTGACTTCAGATTTAAACACCGAGAGCCAGATTTCCATCTCGCTCTGATAGAGCCATGCATTCAGGAAGGAAAGTGAAATATTGCTGAATGGTTTAGGCCTTAAGAATTCCTGTTGGCTTGGAAATCAATTCCATGGCCTTAACCATATTTTATAATGTTTATTTTACAAATTATGTAAAATTAGACTTTTAAAGACCCAAACTGTTTAATACTCCTATTCACATAAAATATTTGAATCATATTTTAGAATGAAAGATGTTCTCCATACTCAGAAACTGATCAATTATTTATAAAAAAAACCACTTCCTTGCACACTCAATCATATGAAAGCTATTTTGTTCAAGAATCCCAGCTCCTAGAATCCTGTTTTTTCCTCCTTCTTATTTTCTCTGGCTAGATTTGAAGCACACAGAATTTTCTGTGAGTGTCTATCTCCTCCTTAAGAAACAAGTTCTTAAAAAAAAAATTACAGTTCCTTTAAAATTTATCCCAAGCAGATTTCAGCCTGAAAAACATACTAATGAGAGCTTTATGGAAAAAATGGTGAAGGAATGGAGGACTGCTCTGCAAGATATGACTATTATTACATTACATACTGGGGTCCAAGATCCATATCTCCATTGGGTCACCTTCCCCACATGAACTACAGGAAGTGATGTAGTCCATAATTTTGTATTTTCTGGACAAGAGGGCAATTCACATTCCTGTGGGGGTGAGAGAAAAAAAAAAGCTTTCAAAATATACATTTTGGAATAGAAAAATATAAAGCAAATGGCTCCCAGAGACATAGATTCTACCATTACAATAAGCTAGCATTAATTAGTAAGTACATACCATCTTCCAACTTTCCTCTGGCGTTATTCAAAGGCTTTTCATTGAATTGTTTTGTTTTGTTTCAAATTGAGAGGCAAAGAAAATTTACTTGATGTTAAAACAGTATTAGTAATAACTAGTAATATTTGCATTTTGAGAAAGAACTGTGTTGGGCAACTTCTATGTAAGTGGAAATAAATTTATACTAATTAGTTGGCTGTTGTATTCTGAAATCTTATTCAAGAAGCCATCAGAGGGGTGGTAACTCGTGACTGATTTACTCTGGACCACTGAATCCTTTCTTTTCCTCTTCTTGAGACAAAAAGTAGAGTATACCCTCAAGGAGGTATGTGGTTACCAGCTTAGCTGCATATAAATGAGATATATCAATCTAGTGGCCAGTTCAGCATATTAATGCATAGCACCTAAGACACCTATTGCTTTCAGGTAAAGGTAAACCCACTGACTGTGTTGAAAACATTTCTTCTGGAAAATGATAGATTTAAATTAAGGGAAGTGATGAAGTAAGTTACCTTTTCTTCTTGTCTCAGTTAAAGAACTACATTAATACCATATTGAATCATAATTCATGTCTATACCGTTTTGAATTAGTATTATTCCAACAACTGAAGCTTTCTTCAAGTAAACATGCTGCTCTTTTGAGAGCTATATAGAAGCAGAATTTTAGAGAATACCAAGCCAGCTTGGTGCTGCTGTTAAGCATCATGGCAAGCAGTCTCCTTAAAATATTCTACATGTTAGAGTTTCCATTCCCCCCAAATAATCAAAGGTCTTTGGACCCTTTCAATCCTACACCAAATTTCAAAATCTCTAATCTCCAAATTACTCTTCTTTTACTTAATTCCCTAGGCCAAATTTGAAGTTCAGGAAAAAGCAGATTCAGTAATTTTTTCTCATTTTAGAATTCATTTTCTGCAAGTTCCTTCAAAGACTCAGTAGACAACACTTGCATTGAGATGCTTTTAACCAAAAAGTACAATCAACTGAAAGGTATTTTTTAACTTACTTGGTTATCTCTAGGACGAGTAGCAGCATTACATTCCCTGTCATCATCCAAAATAACTCTGTAAGTCCCAGTAACACATTTGACTGCACGCATCTGGTATCCACGTCCACATGTTACAGTACACTGTTAAATCAATAATTTCACACACTTGAAATAGCACTATTTATAATCAGATTTAATTTTAAATTAAGTTTTCTATTTTAAAATTCTTTCTAGAATGAATAGGAATGACTACTGGGATGGTGGTAACTTTCTTCATGGCAGACCATATGGTGCTTAAACAGTGTCCACAACACGCCAATATTTTGGCTATTGCTGAAAAGTGCTTGTGCGGGATAAAAGCTTTCTCTTTTTCCCCTTTCTACGCCCTGCAGTGAGCAGGCTGGAAGTGGGCAGGAGATTGGGAGAGAATACAGCCAGGACAACTGACCTGATCCAATCAAAGGGACAATCCATGCTATATAATGTCATGCTCAGCAATAAAAACTGGGGTAGAGGAACTCTGTGTGTGTGTGTGTGTGCGCGCACACGCATGTGCGTGTGTGTGCGTGTGGAGGAACGGGGTGGCTTCCAAACGAATCACTAGCTGCAGCTGTTAAATATCTTTTCCTTCACTACAGAGTTTGACAAGAGCACACTCAAAGAAGGCACCGAAAATGACAGATGGCTGAAAATATTACAACAAAGCCCATCCTATAAATGTTGTGGTTCAAGCAAAAATACTGGTAAAAAAAACTCAGTCTTGAATAGCTATTACCACATGATACGGTGGAAAAACTGCAATGGAAAGCTCTGCTCCAGTGAAATAGATTCGTAAATTGCTTGCACAAGCTATTCCAGCGAGTCCATACCCAGTGTTTTTTTCATTCAGAAGAATTATACCATGGGACTGAATTAATTTTTTTTATTTCATTTTTGCATTTAGCTTGTAGGAATAGAAAGCCAGCACCTTGTGATCAGAAGATTAGTCAGAAGGAAATCAACATTATGTTCGACAACAGTGTGGTTATCTCTAACACAAAAAAATATTACATGAGAAAAGTCCTATAAAAAAAATAAATGTTTAACTTAATATACTTTTTTTCCAAACGTATATTTATTCTGTATTTTACTAACAGGTTGTAAGTAAAAAATTACATAATTAGGTGCTATTCAGTTACGAATTCTCACTAACGTCCAATAAACACTGACTAATCCAACACTTCTGTTGGATTGAGTAACCTGATTTTATGAAAGCTCCATGAAATTGAGTACCTTATTATTATTTAATTAATTCTCATCTATTTGGTGACAAAAGCTTCCTTCGCAAATTAGTTCCCTTTTTTCCAGAATTTTGAAGCCACTCTGGTATACATTAGATGAACATCATTACACACAGGAACTTATTTTTTCAACAGCACTTTCACATAAAGAGATAGCAGATCTTTTATCACTGAAGGTCAAAACAAGACATAACAACAGAATACTAAGTCTTTTTGCCTCTTATTATTAGCATATACACTTCTATAATCTTAATTAAAGCTACCACTTAAATATGTCCACACACCTGTAGGTATTTGGTCTTTTACCTATCTCATTCACCTGAACAGTTTGCTATCTACATTTTCATTATTCTGGAGATGCAATACATTCATATGTAAAAGCATCTTTGATATTAAGGCTTAGGGTCAATAACTATTTTAGGCATTTAGCTTACATGTGGGTGTTCCTAAATTACAGGTTAAGATAGCCAACAGGAGCAAACAAACATGCGAATCAATTCAACTAAAGTAACTGCTTAAGATCCAATTAAAATATTTAAAAGATATTGTTTTGTGATCACTCATAGTCCAAACTAGACAACAAGAAGCCAGGAATCCTTGTGTACTCACTGATCCCCAAGGCCCTACTTGCCATGATGCACATTCATGAAGTTCACATGGTGTTATTGATTCTGGTCTATTATTTGGATTACAGAAATCATCTCTCAGTTGTTCATCATTAAGTTGGCACCACACTTGACGATGCTTCATTCCTTTGCCACATGTCACAGGACACTGCAAAATTATTCACGTCATCAGTTTGTAAAGACATGAATCTGCATTAATGGTTTCACTTTTAGTAATCTGTTGGATTTTAAAGATCACATAAATAACAAAAATATTTGATGAATGTAAGTAGTGCAACAGAACTAGTTCTTTTATGACCTTTCAATTTCCTGTAAACATCAACTCAAATGCTGATACAAAGGAATCCCGATTAAACTTCTAAAGCTACAAAAATATGAGAACAACGTACAGATCATTTATTTCCATTAGAACAAAGAATACTTGTTTAAAATATGAGTGCACATGTCAGAGCTTTCACAGGAAAAATGTTTAAACTACCTGTGATTCTTTTATACCCATACAATCTATAATAAAATGGATATAATTCTGTTCTTCCATTGGCTGGATGGTTCTCATTGCTTCATAAAAAAAGGAAGGTATGCATATTACTGCAGACAGATGTTCAAATAGCTTTGCTACCTTTTTTAATGTAACAACATTTCAGAGAACAATAAATTCTAGGTGTGTTTTTCAGAAGTTCTCTTCCCATTTGTACATCTGGGATGTATATCAGCAAAACCCTAGGACTTCAGAATTTTTATTATTGTGTGCCCCAAAATAGCCAGAACAAAAGACCCCAACATTTAAAGCAGCTTATTTTAATATCGATGACAAGGACTAAAGGTGTCTTAAGTTTTACATGGTTCATTACCTCGCTCCACTCACTAACAGACCAGGTTGGACATAAGAATTCATTGCAACTCTGTGTTACAACTCTTGGAAGTTCCTGGCATTCTCTGTCAGGAAGATGACGACCCAAATTGTTGATACAAAAAGCTTCTCTTGTTCTGACGCCTCTTTCACAGCTCCTGGAACACTGCGGTGTATAGACAATATTATGAAACAGGAAACATAACATGATAAAACCAGGTCAAAATACACTACCAGTCTTCAAGGTGAAAAACATTAATGATTGTCTTACACAAATGTATCCTACATTTAATCCACAGACTGCTAATATGTTCACATCAGACAAATCTGGCAACTTGTTTAGTAGTTCCAAGATAAAACTCTTTAATAAACATTAAAGCTGAAGTTACACTTATTCCTTTTCTGCAAAATACTCTCAGAACTAAATTATTAAGACTGTAAACAAAATATACACCTTTAACCACCAGATCTTCTCTGCTGACTTCCAAAACCAAGCTGCAAAAAATTTAGCTACAGTTTCTTACAAAAATATGAGGAAGTTGCTGAAATATAAAGATTGGTATTAGCTCCTCCTACAACTCTGCATTTGTCAAACATTTTCTTATAGTTACTTTCACTAAAAAAAAAAATTGATATAGAAATAAAACTTTGATATGAATGCTAACCAGAACTATAATGGTACAATTATAAGGTTTTGAATTCATACCTCTGACCACTCTGTGTAGTGCCAACTTGTTAACATACAGTCACCGTGGCAGGGCTCTCTGGTTGGCGGTTTCTGCTGATGACCACAGTACTTATCATCCACTGGAGCACTGACTCCTTTTGAAATAGAGTACCTGATGCAGTGGATCTCTATAGACCGATACCCTGGGCCACACTTTGATGTGCAATCACTTTTGCCAACATTGTGCCACCTACAAGGATAAAGTTAAACAGTAAAATCTCTCTCATGACTGGAATTTTCAAAGCAATATAAAAGAATTTGACTCATGTGCTTAAAAACCTCTTTTTAAATTTAAAGGATCTTTTGCCTTAATCTCCTAGGTGACTTTGAAAAATGTAAGCTATAATTTTAACTGTTCATTCTCTGAACACTTCAGTGCGGGCTTTCTTGGAGTGCAAAAACACAAGTCTGTTTCAAATTAGTTCCAGTTGTGGGTACAATTCTGGTGAAATATGTATTCTGCCCAGCTATACAAGTTTTTTGTGGCAGGATATATAGAACAGATTCACAATCCTAACAAAAGATTTTGTACTTTACCAATAAAAATTAGATAAGTACACTAGTTCTACTTAGATTCAGAGGTGCAAACCTCATGTATAAACCCATTATACCAAAAGATTTGAGGAAAGGAGGGAGAGACAGGAGAGATGACAGAGGTAGAGAGGGGTGGAGAGACAGAGGATAAAGCAATCTCAATTATTTTGTTTCAATCTCTATCAACAACAATATGTAAGACCACACAACACCTCCATTAGTTAGGAACCTCTTTTTACCTTAATTCACACTCTGTATTACATTCCTCAAAGACATCTGGTACAGTGGGTATATGTTCACATCTTTGATCAGAGACTACCACATGATCACTTTTACGTATGCATGTCATCCTTCTTCTTCGAATACCTTAAAAAGGAATAAAAAAAAAGCAAATAAAGGGCTAAAATAACAGTGCCTTTTTACACTAATGGATTCCATTCATCATTTAGGAATTTAACTGAGATGCCCCATTAACACAAATCTTTGTATATAGCAGATTCTGTACAAACATGCTGCTTTGTGCAGCTGACTACATTTGAGGGGGAGAACAACCTTGTCCCAGTCACCCCTGCCATCTCCCAGCTGTACTACAGTGGTCTCACGAGGATATCAACTCCCAGAAAACTGCAAGAGTGCAACAGTCCTTTTATTCATCAGGCTAAGTATTCCAAGTGCATCACGTCTGCCCTTTGCTAATTACCAAATTTTCAAGCCACCATGTTAACTTAGAGGTTGTGATTCTTTTCTTTAAGGAAGGTTAGAAAATTTGATCACAGGGTACCTAAAAGATCTGGAGTGCTGGGAGAAGTACCGCAGTTGACAGATGCTCTGCTGCTCTAGCACATGACCGTGTCTACAGCCTGACTCAAAACCAGAAGAAACTCACCATCACATATCTACAGGCATTTCTAGCATCTGCTAATAGGAGTATCTATCAAAAATCTGTGTATGTATATTTTATATATGCACTTCATACATATTGCAGTTTTATTTTTACACTGAAATGGTCTACAGAACAACACTTAAGACTTTGTAAAAGATGTCTTTAAATAGCTTCACCCCATGTAGCAGATAACCAAAGAAGGCAAATAAATATTTATGAGAGATACTAGGCAAATCAGTGACCATCTGGAAACAGGATAATGGAAGCCTAATACATAGTAGTAGATATACAATACTGGTTTCTAAGGATGCATTAGACTTGATTCAATTTTTTTTTTTTTTTTAAATAAACCACTCCTATGGCTAAAAAAGAAAGGAACACAAAAGTAGTTTTGAATATAGAATTGCATTGCATAAATAGTGAAAATAGCAAAACAAAAATCAGAAGTCATTCTGTCCTTAAAGGCTCTGTTGCACCCAAAGTTTACTGGGAGTGCTGAGCTTCTTCCTTACAAGTAAGGGTGACAAATCACAGTACTGAAGACTAGTCCCTTCCTAAATGCCATTGAGTGTTTGTTTCTGGCGACAAAAGAATTCACGGTACCTTGGCACATCCTACTGCAGTCTTGCCAGGGTCCGTAAGGATCCCACGTAAACAGATCACTTCTCTCTTCTATTGGGATA
>NW_009647572.1:2468575-2493699 GCF_000708025.1 Charadrius vociferus | reverse complement strand
AAAACCTTAATTGAGATAAAACAACAGCTGGTTTTCAGTGAATTTGAACATAAAATTAGGAAAATAATGATCATGTAGCAAATTTTCGAACTTATGAAAAAAGTAAACATGCACCTGTAAGGTTAGCTCTTCTTCGATTCTATCAGTGCTGTTAATTCGTTCTACCGTATTGTTTGAACCACTGTACTCAAAAATGGCTCCTTGTATATTGATTTCTCTTTTTGACATGCTTACAACAAAATTTCCATTCAAGATAAAATTTCCATGAATATCAGATAAAGCTATAAGTAAAATAAAATATTGGAAATAAAGCATGTATTTAATTAAAAAGTTCTATCAATAAAAACTCTTAATAATAGATCTTCTCATCAACACTTAGCTTTATTTTAGTCCACGTGTACTTTGAAGTTGTATCAAACAGTTTCTAATGCATGAATTCAATCCTAACCATCAGTAACTTTCACCTGAGCAGTTGTCATGGATTTTCTCTGCATTAATAACACAGCTTTAATAACATTTGTTCTGTTGAAGGGTTGACTGCAGTCATCACTTTTAAATTTGGTTAGGTTCAGCTACTGTAGAAGGAAACAATAATTATCTATATTTCTGGCCTATTCTACAACCCACGTTCTTGTATTTGCTAAAGCTACTCCTAGTGAAGTGGCTTTTAAAAGTAAATTTTAAAGTAAAAATAAAGGAAATTATTAAACATTTATAATAATAATTTAATATAATGACCAATTTACAATAATAAAGATGAATAACAGGTTAAAAATTAAATTTAAAATAAAGTAAAATTTTTAGTAAAGGCACGCTATTCAGGCATGACTACATTTGAAAAGGTAGCCAGTGTCAGGGAGCGAGGGTTGTTTCTGTGTCCCGCGAGATGTACGTGCAACAACAGGGCAACAGGTGGCAAGAAAAACATTTTGAAAACTCTGAAGTTTGATGAGTAGGACGGTAATGGAAGAGACAGAAGGAAAATATGCACCAGTATTCTCTCAGGCACTTCAGATATAACTAAGTACTGTGAAATAGAACGAAAATTTTTGGTACAATGTGCTTATGAATTCTCTGTTCCTCTCACATGCTTGCAAATCTATCAAAATGGGATCTTTACACTCAGACATGATAGAAAAAATATGAGTCAACTGATAAGTTTGCTAAAGGTCTGACCGTTTCGTTTATAAACAAAATGTACTCTTCCAAGATTTAAAACCATCAGTACCTGCATTATTCCTTAATTCATTGTGGAGTTTTAATTAACATTGCCACAACAAAGTAAAAATTGACAAAATGATGCAATGTGCTGTAATTCCTGTTCTCTGACAAATGAACACACACATTTAAGACTTAGAAACTTAACAACATTACATTAATTTTTCTGAAGACTAGTATCTACAGAGAGACTCAAGCAAATGACGATACAACGTAATTAAATATATGCTCTAAAGACTTTATCAGACTTCTGATAACATACGTCTAGAGCAGATCTCTGGCAAGAGCACAAAACCCATCCATCAATGTTATACGCAGGAAGCTTTTACCAAGGTAGTTGTCATCTTCTGGTTTCCCTGAGTAGCTGTGCTGCCGAATATCAATGTTTGTTGCTCCTTTGGGAATAGTTACTACAACATTGTAACCTGCAATGTAATTATTCACAGATTAACTATACACAAAAATAGCCAAATACTAGCAAAGATGAACATATGTTTAACAAGTTTTAGTCACAAAACCCTACAGTGCACCAGTGACAACCACTTCTGAATGCCCTCATGTTTTAGGAAAGAAACATGAATATCTTCATGCATATTAGATTTCTCTGTTTTGTTTTTTAACCAGTTGAACTGAACTTTTGTTTTCATTACTCATTAAAATTCATTCCTGTGTTCAGAAATGTGAATTCAATTCTTTACCAGTAACCTGAGTTCAATGTACTCAGAAAAATCTCTAGAAAACGGCACTACTCTAGAAAGCAGCCAAGTACATCAAGTGGGACTCGGGAAATATTGTGGCTCCTCACAATTTAACCACAAAACTTTTACACAAGTTTGAATAAGTCACTTCATATGAAATATCTCCACTCCCTGTTTATACAACTGGTTTAGCTTTTCTCTCTCTCACAAGAGTATTGCATGAGAGAGCAAATCCTAAATACTCAAATATTGCAGTGTTGCAGGCCATACCCATAGGCAGATATATCATATAAACTAGTCAGGCTTGATCCACATTCTGCTACTTAAAATGTTACCCTAGTGTGTTCCCTTCAAACTACAAATGCTTCACAAAGGAGTTATCGTTTCCTGTAATGCCTCCAACTACTACTATGGGAGCCTTCTCATAAGGTGACCAAATAAGGTGCATCAAGATGCACTTTTTACAACCGTCACTCTACATATAAGCATAAGTTAAAAAAAAAAAAAAAGTTGTTTCTCACAAATGCTAATGACAAATTCAAAAGGATTCTTATGTCTAAGAAAATCTGAGTATGGCAAACATTGGAAACAAATAATGAACACAAGAATTAACATAATCTTTGCTAACTTTTCCACTTAGTGTGCTGTGTTTAACAGTCTTGCCAGGATTAAACTTTGGTGAGTTGACTCACCTCGGTGGGTAGAAATTTAAAGGGCAATATCCTTTTCAATTTCATAATTCATTAACTTCACAGTGCTTTTAATCTATTAAAATTATACCATGCACTTAAATGACCATTTAATCTGATCACAGATCCATCACATTTACCAGCTGGGGGCAGCACTGCAATTGCAAATTGACATGCTGTGTGCTCTGGATAAATACACAGCGTTTTGTCATTCTTCCAACATATTGGGAAGAAAACCAAAACACACTCAAAAAAGCCCCTCATCTCACACTTGTGGTAATAGAATGACAGTAGACAAAATACAGGAGAAAACTATAAACAAAACTGCATAGCATGTTGTCAAGGACACACAGGAGAACAGGTCACGTACTAAAGCACTGAGAATGACCATTTTCCAGGAAATCCTCAGATACTCTAATTTGATGCAGCAATAATAGCCAACGTTATTGTGTGTACATAATTAGATTACCACTTCCTAAATCGGGAGGCTAAGTAAATTAGTAATTGTAATGAATTTGGGATGATTGTTTCACTACCGTTTCAACACTTAATGACAACATTTGAAGTGTATGAATACAAGCACATACAACAGGCTGCTATTGTCTAGTTCCAAATTCTGCCTTGGTAAAATGACTTGTGTCAGTATGGAAGGGCACCAGGCGAAGTTAAAAGAAAAAGATCAAGCGCACAGACTTTGGCATACTTATCTCATGATCCTAACTCAGAACTTTTTTGGAATAGAACATTTCCTCAGACCTTGTTTTCGGTCTTTAGCCTAGAGATGTCGTAGGCCTCCCACGGACACTGAAGTTGTAGTGATCAGCTAGCTACAACCTCTTGTTTGCATTGCTGCACTCCTACTTCAGCACACCCGAGTGATAATCCCAAGTGTTCAGCATACTGTCCAGGAGTATAATTCAGTATCATCTTTTATACGCTAGAATTCCAAGAATTCAAACATAATTTAAAACAGTCAACTGAGTAGGAAAACAAATTAATATATCAATGTTTTCCTCACGCCAAAACATGGGTGCTTTTTTTTCCCCCCTCCAACTTCAGTTAGAAGCAAGTAAGTCTGTGACAATGCGAAGCTGATAAACAGCACGGAGTGACAGTCTCAACCATACTTGTATAAATGGAAGTTCCAGTGTAATGGTCACTTGTGTCAAATGTATTTGTGACAGAATTCCTGTGCTAACTATAAGCAAAAAGATCTTTCATAGCGGTGGAAAGCTAAAACACTGACAGTCCTTTACATAGAATTATCAAAATAACACAATTTTTTCCTTCAGTGTTTTGACCACATGTTCAGAAATCCAGTCCCTAATGGCCGATTGTGTCTTCTTCCAGCTTCTCAGGACTGACACAAGAAAAGTTGCGTGTATTTGTATGGGAAGGGTAGCTGTATTCCACCTTTAAGTTTTTTGGTACTTTTGCTTGGTGCAAGACCTCTGCCAGGGGAAAAAAAAAATCCAAAAGGATACTGGGCGTGCTTTCCCCTTCGACCAGCAATTCCTTTGTTCTATGAAGATCCTATTTGGCAGCTCTCCAGGTATCATTTTCACTTTGCCTGTGGTCTCTTTCAACCAGCGAAGCGGCATGAAGGAGCCTTTAGGAATCTGGTGTTAACCTGGAGACTTGTGTCCGTATGTTATACGCTCTAACTGCTTAGCTGCACTGCTACACACATACAGTAGTCTCTCCATACTTCCCAGAAAGGACTACATATAGAAGAACTATCAGTAGCTCTATTAGAGAAACTAAATCAAAGAAATAGACATTACCAGGGTTATTCAGATGTTTCTCATTCACTACATGCCAACGAAGAGGAAAGAACATAAATGTTGCTGCCCATCTTCTCTGGAAAGAGAAGGCTCACATTTCACAGGCTATCTTTTTCACTACAGGAAAAAAGGAACCTCATCAGCTGCTCACACCACGGACTTCTTGCTATCTCTTTACACAACCAAATAGAGATGTTGGAATAAGTCCTTCAGCTGCAGAGTTTCAGATGAGAGAATGCGAAGTGCAAAGCAGAGAGCATTCTTCCTTTTAAAGTACTTTTACCCTCATCGTATCTTTTATTTTTACCTTAGAGCAGATTGATTTTTTCCCCTTAAATAGGTTAGTGTGTCACAGTGTTTGCCTCTGCATCCTTCAGAAGGCATATGTGATTGAAAATCAGAGATATTTTTTGTTGACAGAGGCCCTAAAGAGCACACACTGGAATCCCACTTCCTCATATGTAAAACATAATTTCTAAGCTATACTAAAATGTGCATTAAGATTTTTTAAAAAATTTAAAAAACCCAAACATACCATAACGAGCACTGTTGAAAGTACCTGCAAGAGTCTTACATGAAGAATTGTCACCACCACAGATTCCACATTTGTCTCTCCTTGCCTTGGAATTCAAAACGTGATCACAGCCTGCTTGCTACAAAAAAAAAAAAAAAACAACCACCAAACAACACACTAGCCCTGTGTCACTCAGCCCAATGGAAGACAATGAAAACAAACAATGTAAGCTTCCCACTCCCCAAAAATTTTCTTATTCATTATATATATATATATATATACACACACATATATATATATGGTCTTCCTTGGCAATTCATGAAAAGCCTTTCATGTTTTTGGGTGCTGTGATGTAAGGGCAAAACATTTGCTGTTGTACTGAGAATGTACAATCCAAATACACTTAATATGTCAGGAACTGTATAAGAATACATAACAGCATGTAAAAATTTTGTGTACAAAAATCAGAGTGTATAAATTTTAAGTTATATTTACATTAAAAAGTCTTGGATTGGAATCCTAAAAGCAGTATGCATATGTACATGGTCATCAATTCTTTAACTCTGTCATTACTGCAAAAAAAGCAAAGGAATACACGTAGACTATGCTGGTTAAACTAGCATAACCACAATTTTTGTTTATGTATCTTTATGTAAACTTCCTTTTTAAAAAAAATTATGATAAAATATACAATTCTCTAGTATTTCCTCTTTCCTCTTGATTCAAAACTATAAAAAAAGGCTACATTTTCTCCTCATCCTGAATTTACTCAGTTTCACTGCAATCAGCAAAACAACCCGGGCTTAACAAAGTCTTGAATTGTCATAACATGGCACCTTGCTTCTCCCAAGGCACTTCCATCATTGCTATTAAGCAAAGAATGCTGAAATGATCCCTTTCAAGAGTCAGTTACTCCTGATTTTGCAATGAAATAATTAATACATCATCTATCTACCCTTGGATTTTCTACTTTTTTTACTCCTTCGACAGCAGAAATGTGATGGCAATACACACAGCAAGCTTCTTTCCTCCCTTTATGCCAATTTTGGATCAGTTTCTCTCTGTTCACTTGGACAATATTAACCCTCTTACATGAGGCTTTAATGAGGGAAGACTATGCGTCTTCAGATTCAACTATATGTTCGTCACTTAATTGCCTCCTTTTCCAGATGTTTAATTTGGTAGAGATTAAAATTAACTTAAGTAAATTCAAAACATCTAGCTTTACATATTTTCAGTAACAGTTATTTGGATGAATATTAAATATCTACTTTACCATTTGTTAAAATTGATTTTAATAATTAATAAGTTTAAATACCCTGCATAAGCCTTGAACACAAAGGTCATTGGTTTCTGCTCCACAGGGAGTACCATCAGCAACTCGGTCCTTCAGCTGATAGTAGGAAGTTGTTCCAGAAACTCGGCAAAAAAGTTTACAGCGATCTTTCATAGAAACTGGAAAGAAAATCCAACAGGTTTCTTGTCTGTTTTAAAACTTTAATTAAAGTAACATTTTTATTTCATTAATTGAAAAAATTTATAATTACTTACTACCACTGTATTTTGGAAGCCAGCGAACAGCAGACGTAAGACCGTTGATATTAAAGTGTTTGCCATCAAATTCAGAGCACTGTTGCTCTCGGAAATCTTTTTTGCCTTTTGGACATGAATCAGTATTACACGATCGAAATTTCATCCTGCGGCCGACACAGTACTTTCCTCCATTTCGTGGTCTAACAAAAACAGGGAAATGTAAAACACATTCAGTTTCTAAAATTGCTGTTTTCCATGAAAAGTGGCTTGAGCCACTGATCTAAAGGGAAAAGTCTCACACAGCATTCTGCCATCTGTTACTGACTTCCCCACCCACCCTTATCTTCTGTTGCACCGTGCATACGTTTATGCCCAAGTGAAGAAAGTAAAATGTCCATGCAAAATACCACTGCTGAGGTAGCTGGTAATCAAGCTACTGGTGTTTATTAATGTCTACTACATTTTTGTTTCTCTTACAGTCATAATTATTTTGCCTGGCAAAAAGCGTTATTAACTTTAACGCTCTTATGAATTTAGTGGAGATTACGGTCCTATTTTTACAGAAGCAGCACCTCCCTCAGTAATTTGAAATTATTATTTTACAGAGTGACAAAGAAAGAAGACAGAGTTAGGAGAGGACACACTCTTTTCTATAGTCCTAATATTGGTTTCAGTTTGGGGATCAAAAGAACAAAAAAGGAAAATTATGGAAAACACCTCATTTATTGTAAAGTCTAAAATACATTTCCTAACTGTTATAAACTCTGCTACACAATAATTCAGTATTAGTAGGTTCTTGGGGCAGAAAAAAGAACAAATCAAATTGATACTATCAGTTACTACAGACTGACAGAGCCATATCTAACGGGAATCTAGTCTAACACCTCTTACTCATAAAAAAAATAATAAAATAACCTGAGGTCATTTGATTGAGGTTCATTTATCCCACTGATAATATCAAGATGACATGACTTCCTAGAAAAACCCTGAAACTGCCCAGGCTGCTGCAGCTACGGTTCCGCTTCTGGAGAAGGTAAGGGTAAAGTTCTCACTGACTTTTATTACAGAGAATGAAACCCACATTGAATTATTCAGGCAATGGAAGTTTCTTGTTATAAAAGTAAGTTGTAAATGACTCTGCTGTAACGTGTTCCTTGTGGGTGTTACTGGTGGTGATTTTGTGAAAAAGCCTTAAATCAAAGCAAATCAAGTGTTTCACTAGAAAGATTAGCAGGGAAACACATCTATTTCTTTTTGCAGCTCCAGAGAAAGTATCTCGATGTTTAAAGAAACCCTCAGCATTTAGAGTAAAGCTAGAAAAAAAGACCCTGCCAAAATAAGTCTTTAGTAATATCTATAAATATGAATTATATACCTGAGACACAAAAGCAATCTAAAAGTTCTATAGGCTTATCTCTCTTTCCAAACATGGCTGTAACAAGCTTTTTTTTTATTAGTGCTTCCAACTAATTTGTGCAATCCACAATACCTTCATTTGGTTTTGAACCAACCTATTTTGTTGTAATATCTTCATTACGCACAAATGTAAAACACAATAAAAAAAACCATACTCTGGTCTATTACACAGCCTGGTGGTGCTCTTGATTCCACCTCCACAAGTTCTCGAACATGAGCTATATGGTCCCCATGGTCCCCATTCTCCATCCACAGGACGTGTCTCCATTTCTCTGCTCACACAAATTCCATGGCGGCAATGCTGCACAGTCGACAAACAAAACAAAATTTCTAAGTCAAGCAAAAGGTTACTGTATATTTTAGGCACAAAAAGAACAAAATTTAAGAGCTCACTGCTCTTAATCTGGCTCTGGACATTTTCTAAAATGTTCAAAATCCTTTAAAATATCTTATCCAGAAGTCATATTTTCAGAAATGCCGTCTAGAGTTCTTTGCTGTCTATGAAAGCTGCTGGATGCTGAATACATATTTAGGTCTTGTCAATTTATTCAAATGCCTATATAAGAATCTCAGAATCCTGATCTCAAATTCCTGATATGTTTTCCTGCACAAACTTCAAAAATAGATTTACAGTCGTCTTGTACATATGATATTTTTCCAGTTTAATTGGGAAATTCATGCTGATACAAAAAGTAAAAAGGTATGATAACAAACCACCAAGAAGGTCATGGTGTTTTTGAGCATGCTGAAAGTGAAAAAGGTTGGGGGGATTGTTTTGGAAAAGCACACAAATTTTCAAGCATTTAAGACCTTGTTTATGCTAAAGCAAGATGATGCTAGATTCATGCTTAAACTCAGACTTGTACACCTATAACAATAGCTGCATAATATTTTATATTTATTTATATTTTTCAATAATTTTATATTTACCACTAATTTAACAAATTTGCTATTTCCATTAAAACTGAATTGCTATTTAAAGAAATAATAATTCTTAGAGCAAGATACTACATTGTAATGTTTATTGTGTTACTTCAGATTTTATTCCTACTGAAGAACCCCTTATTTCGAAGTAAAACACCACTTATTTCCAAGTAAAACTTACATAAAGGTGCAATTTTCATTCCATCTGCTGGGATTTACACTATTAAGATGACAAAGACTGCAAGAATAGTCTGTTGTGGTCATGTCAGTTATGAGACTTCACCACCCCATATCTGTAAACTGTTATTATTTATAGAAAGTTGTAATTACTAGCGCTCTTTTTGTTTTTTCCAGAATAATCAAGTGATCAATCCCTTGCTTCTAAGTATTTACTGTCTAAGTCCCTGACTCTGCACATATTTATCCACTTCAGTGGTTACTCAAAAAGTACATGACTAAAAAGTCTAAATGAGAATCTTATGATTGGTGCATGTGTGACTTTTTCCAAAGAACCCGCAGGAATTACCAACACTAATCCTATTGATGACTTATGGCAGTTGGAATTCTAATTCACTTGTACGCTTTAGAAAATCCCAAGTGGTATAATTGATCACAACATAGTGGAATAGTTTAAATACTAAAACAAAATACTTACAAGATACTATAATGTCAGCACCGTGTCTCCTGCTGACTTCTATGTGGATAACATGTCCTCAACTCTGTCCTTGACTCCAAAGACCCCCTGAAGCATCAAAGACTGCCCACATCTGGAGACAAGACACTGGGCAGGATGGACTACATGGGGTCAGTGCTCATACACAATAGAGAGAATTCTTTATTTTAGATGACTGTTTGCAGACTCAGGATTAGACTGATCATTAGGTTGTCAGGAGGGATTCCCCCAGTTGTATTGACAGGGAGTGGCCTATTCCATCCTTCCTTGTCGTACATACATGGATCAGTCACTAGAATCATCAGAACAGATTATATCAACTCAACTGCTTGTAATTTCTGAAGCTTAGACTTTGCCTTTCTGTGACACAAAACAGCTCTGAAATACCTTAAAGTCCAGAAGGGTTTTGGTAACTAAAGTCTCTGGCACATAAAACAATTTAAGAACCTCTAATACATAGAAGATAGAATTCTACCAGGATTCTACCCCGTTTTAAAATTAGTTTAAATGTTGCATAGAATTTCTCAAGAGTTATTATGATGTTACAAATTTATTGTAGGAACTATCAATTAACATAAATTTTGCTAAAGACACAGAAATGATGTGTGCAATCTTTCTGAATATACCTGCAGGACATAAAACTCAAACGTTGTTCACCGGTTTTATTACTGCATAAAATAATTCCTAGAAGCATTTTTTTCTTAATTACTATATGCTTTTATTATATTCATACTTATGCTGATATGCTATCATTTTGCTCTCTAAACAGGAATTTGTCACAGAATCAAGATTCTCCTTTTTGAGTTCCTAATCGAACTTGGTGATAAAATTGCCTGCCTGTATAACTCTTCATCACACCGACTCTTGCACATGGGACATATTTTCCAAGGCCTGAATGCCTTCCTCTAATAATATGACCATTCACGGTGATTTTCCAGCCCAAAGCTAGATGTGTCTTGTCACACAGTTACTTGAATTTGCTAGATCATCACTTGCTTGATGCTAAGACTAATGCTTTAACTTAACACCAAAAAGGCATGATTATTTCACTGCATATCTGCATACGATTTTCCTACTGCAGTGCTTACTGATAGTTTTTATTACTTTTTCCAAGATGCCCTTAGGGTACCTCTGTACCCACACTTTCTAGTACCTACCACTGTGTAAAAGTCTAAGGTAAATATGAGGAAACATTAAGATCTTGCCTTTCCAAGAACTGTAATTAGCATCTTAGGAAATATTTTTATTACTATAGGCTGAAGATTCTAAATCCCTCTTCACAAAATGAATACTGAATCCAAATATGACCAGTGACCTAGAGTTTACGTTCTTCTTCCATTTACAAAAACATTTACAATAACTTGAAGGGAGATTTCAGGAAAAGACAGAGTTGTAAAATGAAATTTTATGCCCACAACAGCATTATTTTGATCCATAAAAATGCAAAGCACATGTTCACATCTGGGATTTTAATAGCTTATTCAACAAACTTGTCTCAGCTATTACTCTGCTGCATTCCTACAGAAGCAACATGATGAAGTCACAGTAGAAAACTCCAGCACCAGACGCGTTCCAGATGTTCCTCTGTGCTTGCTTGAATCATTGTTTCACTAAGAATACTACGATGCACAGAACTTTCATAAACTTAATCACTAACAATTTTTTCCCCTACATTTCTTATAGAAAATATAATGTATGCATCATGTAAAGTGGGTATCACTTGTAATTCCAAACATACTGACTACAGCAAGTGGCAACTCTGCTCTAGCCAAGGTCAACGGTTTTCTGTCAAAAAGGCATAAATTCTGATTTGGATCAGAATTCATCCACATGTAATTACGGAGGGTTAATAGTTCAAATTTGGGATCAATGAACCTACAGGTACCCAGATTTGTATTTATAAATCACCTGCTTATAATAAGCAGTTTGACTCTTGCCTATGGATTAAACTATGACTTGATAAACTGATTTCAGGTACTTCCAACTTATCTCATACCTTATTGAACTTGCTAAATTTGCAGGAAAGCAATTTTGAAAGAAATTATTAAAGTGTTAATTGCCAGACTATACTCAATTTTGACTAAATCAAAGAGTGATAGATGCACCCAGAACAGGACTAGAGCCCTTCTGAAAACAAGTACTTCATTCACAGCCTGGTATGACTCACAGCAGGAAAAGGACTCTAAGTTCACTCTTACTGCCTATCTTTTCCAGGATATTCCCAGAGATACATGTGGTTTTTGAAGATCTTGGGACAAAGATTTAAACATTGATGCTCAGTGTGTGAGGACAGTTTCATGTGTTAGAACCCTGTGTAGCCTTGCAGAAAAGGAGGCTCAGGAAAAACTATTCCTCTATTTCCAGACAGCGACATGTTTCCATGGATGTTGCTGCTAGCTGACGGTGCTTCTAAAAGGAAATAAGATGACTGAACACTGAAGACACGTATGAGGAGAAAATTAAAAGGACAAAGCATTGCAGAAGTGGACATGGTGGTCTGTATTTTACCTTCCAAATACCCAGTTTTATTGTTCTGATTCTTTTTGCCTTATAAAATATGATTTCTTTGCTCCTGATATCCAGACAGGGCCCTAAGAATGACTACGAGCCAGTGAATAGCACAGGAAGAGAAAGTTGTAGTGGATTGAACGCAGCAAAAGAAAATGAATATAGCTGGTACCACAAAACAGATAAACACTAAGCGCAGTGCTGGAGCACAAAACCAGTTCACTACACAGCATCTGGCCTGTAGGTGAGGTCTGAGCATGAACTGTCACAAAGTAGATTCCAATCACGTATTGCTGGGAAAGGAGGCTGAATCTTAGAAGTTACATAGATTCAGCACATAACCCCATGAGCAGGGAGTGAAGAGAACACCCACTCAGATGAATGCCAAAGTCTACAAACCTCAGAGCTGTTGCTTCTGGCTGCATTTGTCTCTATGGGATGTTCCCATTTCCCTTGAATGAAAGTACTGCTACAGACCTCTCTGCCTTGTCTGCAGCAAGTGGATGTAAGGAAACATTTTGCTGCACATTAGACCTACGTCTCCTCTCCATCTTCTTTCTATGATACACTAGTCAAGGAAGCACATTGTTCAAGGAACCAAGATGAGAAGTGGAGCCTAGAGCATAAAGTAGCAGTGAAAATAGAGCAGTCAGTAAAATGAGTATACAACATAGAAGAAATGGAGCTTGGAGAAATGTCTAACTGAAGTCGTAACTATTGCATCTCAGGTCTCTATCTCTGTAGCCTGGATTCTCAGACGAGCCTACATTTATTAGTCAGATGACATTAACTATTAACAAAACCCCCACTATTTTAATAATCCTTCAGCATTTTCAATGTCTTTCTTGCAAAAAACTGCATACCTTATTTCTCCCTTGAAATATTCCCACAGAAAGCTTTTAATTTTTCTAAAATCATGTATCCTCAGAAAAATATTTTACAGAAATCCTACTTTATAGCAAAAATTCTTGGTTTGAGCCCTTAAATATACTTTACTCTGTTTCAACAGTGCAAAAGATCTTCTGCTGCTTCCAGATGGTTAAAAAATCCCCCTATCACCCAACTCTGATTTTTTTATACTTACTTTACACATACATATACACACATAATGAATTATTCGTTCAGATTAACTATCTTCATGTATTGCATTCATGATATAGCCAAGGAATGCAATGATTTTTAAAAGAAATCAATGCATGGGTAGTAACCTACAACTGAAGAATGGTGAGCATACCTCATAATCAAAGACTTGTACTTCTTGGACTGATCAAAGCAATCCTTTCTTGGTCTGCATCCACATACTCAATTGCGCCTGTATCCCTCTCCTTATGTAGCTATAAAGGGACTAGGGTGAAATCTTAATTCTTTTGATGGCTATTCCAGATATTTTTAGAGACACTAGCTCAATATACAATATATATCTAAAGTGAATAGAAGTAATAAACATTTCTCTCGCACACACACAAGGCAATGCTTTCCAATCAAACTTATTTGTATCATGTGGATTCCTTCTTGCTGTTAAACAGCTTTTTCCAGACTTCTCTGACATTTGTTTTTTTACTGGTGTTTAAGTAGCAAACTTATGTAGAACACTGGGACAGCTCTGGGACGTGGAAAAGTATGGGTCAGAATCACAGAGCTACCTCCTACCTCTAACGTCCAGGGAATCAGTGGAACACGGGCATATTTTTATACTGCTCAGGAATCCAGGAAGCATAACAGTGCAACCCTTCTCAGTGTCTCAAAAATCATAACAACTTAAAAAAAAAAAAGACACTTTATTGGATATTTTTTATGTTATTTTCTTAGCAAAAAAAAAGACTTGTTTTGAGAATGTCACTCCTAGAAGACAGATTGCTTCACCAACTGTTCTTCTTTGGAGGTGGGTTTTTCGGCTCAGATGTGCATCACCATCTCCAACAGATGAGTTACCATTACTGGAATATCATGTAAACTACACTGCTAAAAGCTGCATAATTTCATTATACAGAAGCCATGATTCTGAGCCAGGTGTAAGCTGGAGATGGACATGTGTAAGGAGAGTTTGTGTATCAGTTGGCTTATAACCAATTTGGTTACACATAATAGCGTAGATATTTCTTTTCCATAATACTACTAGTTTACCACCCTGTTTAACTAGGTGCTCCATAAAATGGGATTAAGTATTTTCTGTGAACGATATCAACCACACTGTGAAAACTGGTACTCTGTAAATTTAGAATTATGAGCAAATCCATGGAATCAAGGGATTCTGCCTACTAACATTGTTTTGTGTGTGATATTCAACATGTCAAAACCTTAATCGCTTTCCAAACTCACTTCTTTTTTGGAATTTCAAAAAGGAAGGAAAAAAAACCTCAGAACTTCCTATGCTCAAGGTGAGGAGCGATCTTTTGCACTATCCCAGAGCACAAGTGCAAGTAAATTCCTCATTACAGAAACCCTTGAATAGAGTAATCTTCAAAAAAAATAATGTAAAGAGGTAGTAAAAGAAAAGAAAGCAACTGAAAACATTATCCAAACAGATAATACCAAAAGCCTGCTGGTCTGCAGAAATTTCAACGCAGAAAGAAATTTCTGACTAGAAAGAAATATGAAAACCTAAGAGGAAGCAGGGCCAAACGGTCTACTTTAAGTCCTTCATATTTCCTAAACATCCACCAAATTAGCTCCTACCTGGAACGTGATGGCAACAAGAATTATGATGGGTAAGAGAAGGAAACCAGACCAATTAAAGCATTCCAGTTTCTGTCCTAATGGAAAATAACTCTCTCATACATGTTGTGTGGGCATCCTCTGCTATCTTGGTCCTCAATGCAGCATATAAATACTCTCTGTATTGTGTTTTAAGTTTTTAATTTGTAATTTGTACATATAGCTTATACCACAGCAACCAAAGTTACAACTGTATATAAGAAATTCATTGTGGTATCCAGTGAGCAGGCTACCTCTGCCTAATCATCCGGCATAGTTTTTAATTCTGAAGATAATCCCGTGGTAACCTTCATTACAGAGAAGACATGAAAAAGCACTAACTATTTAATATTTTTTCATGCCATTGTGCCTCATTACACTATAAAAATAACATTTTAATAAAAACTTTATATTCTGGTTGTATCATATAATTCTATTTAGTTGGACAATCCAGGAATGTATAGCTTTTTATTTAATAACATCTCTCACAAAAAAAACCCCAACACAGAAATACTTTCAAGCAATGACTAATATAGTCCTATGGTGTGTAGAAATTCACCGCTGCAAAACTAGGAAGTGGTTACACATGGCACATCTAGGTATATTTACGATCATTTTGTCTCTGAAGTACTAACTAGGCCAAAGAATTTAAAGGCTGTATCATCTGCTTCAGGGAAGGTCTGTGTGATGTTAGATGAGCTGGCAGAAGCTTAGACTTCCTATGGATCTTTGTGAAGCCAAATAAGCAAACAAAAAGCATCTGAAGTGATGAGACACAACATGAATATCAATGGAGTGAGAAACTGTTCTCAGACACAGCAGAATTGCTACCTATAGGCTACTGTCAGACCTAAGCACCCAGAATGTATAAAAAGAGGAGATGAAGAGAAATTTTCAGATACTTCAGCAGACGTCCAACAAGCAAATAAAATCCATTTTTGCAGGTAACTGTAAGATGAACATAATACAATTTGATCAGCTCAAAGAAATTTGAGTAGGGAGCAAACTGAAGTAAAAATGAAAGTTTTCTTTTTTAGTAGTATTAATTCTAGATAATTAATAATATTAACTCTACAGAATTAATACAGGAAATGTTCAAATTCCCAAGAAAATATTTCCTTTGTTCTCGATAAGACATCAAAATGTTAGGCTGCATTTTCGCTTTAACGTTTCAAGAAAATGCTACCCGTACCTACCAATATTGTATATATTACAAAGTCACTGAGCTCTACAGGTGCGTGAGACATACAAAACATAATTCTCTTTCAAAATGTGTGCATGCTGATAGATTGCACATGGCAAGAAGATTAGGAAGTGCAGGAACTCAAGAAAAGCTGTTTGCTCATTCACTTGAGAGTCTCTGGTATTATTAGATTTACATCATCTTTTATTTTGGGGAAGGAGAGACACAAGGACTGTTAGAGCAGTCCATAGAGCAAGATCCACTAATCAGACACACAACCGGAAGAAAAACTAAAGAATATTGTGAAAATAAACTCACATGTCAAATCTAAGCTTAAAAAGTTGATACTAAATTTACAAATGCCTTAAATGGATCTTTTCTGTATTCATCACAGCAATAACGCTGCAAATGCCAATTATAAACTTATTTAGGTTGCCGGCAAATATTAATTACAATTACTAGTCACCACGTCTTACTCCTATTAGCGTTAAAGAAACTTGCTGACTAAGCTTGAAAGGAGCTGTCCCTTAGACAGCAACAGATGACAATTTGCCAGATTAATTGCTGTTCTTTTTTGCATCTTTCAGAGGTAATGACTGTAATTAGCTCTTCACTTCCTAGAGAAAAATGGTTTCACTGCACTAATTGCATAAAATAGGTTTTTGTATTCCTATATAAAAGAAGTCCTCTGATGTTGGCAAATTAGAGTCAAATTGATTGAACTAAAGATTACACATGAAGTTTATATAAAGACGAACTTCCTTTCTGATCAGTGACTGATTGAAAAATGGGTTAAAGATTATAACACCAGCTGCATGCATAGGATTTAATCAAGAAAAGCTTTCACCACAACCTTCAAATAACTTTTCCCACTCTAGCAAGAGAGAAAGAAACCATTTGAGACAGTTTACCCACTAAATTGTTACCCATTAAGACAGTATTTTCAAGTTCCTCACTACTACTACTGTCTTACCAAATACAAAAAAAAGAAAAAAAACCAAAACAAAACACAACCTGTAAAGAGTAAAATTTATTGGGGGAAATTTAGTAATAACAGTGAAATGTAGCAGCCTATTATACATACAAATCAGACCATTTTTTTTTAATTATCTTTGAACCTATAAAACTATCAAAAGGTAAAAAATTAACATTGCTCCCACAGCACACTAATATTAAAAGCAGCTCAACGTTATAAACCAGCCATACTTAAGATAATCATTGTCATATCTGAGCATGTCAAAATTCTCTGAAATATTTATTCTCACAAACCCCTAACAGGTAAGAAAATAGTTCTATTAGCTGGTGGTGGACTGAGACATGGAGAAGCCAAAGACTACATCAGCAAAGAACTCAAGCACCTAATTTCGGTTCGCTTCCCAAACTACACACAAATCCAAAACTAAAACCCTCAAATCTTCACTGGTAACTCTGAATTCAACCAGCCTCCACCACTCATTACTTCTGTTTCCATCACGGTTCTGTAAGCACCTTGACTATATCTACTAATTAGATATTCATGACTCTTATGGACAGCCCAAGACGGGCTATATCCTCAGAGGAAGAGATCGAGATCTGCACTCAGAAACAACCTGCCAGATGAGGAAGTAAGTGAGCTGCACTCTCGTGACCCAAACACTCTTTGCCAAACAAAACAATGAGCAGCGTATAGGAAGTCCAGCTTCTATTTCTTTCTTTTTAAGTGCCAAAGCATTCAATCCATACCTCACATAGCCAGGCAGAGTCCTATGCATTGGAGTGTGAGAAGAAAGCTCCTGTTTTTTAGCACTGAACAGATCCAAGTATCCTGGATTACGTTAAAATAGGCAGGACAGTATCTGAGTGCGAGGTATGTGATTGAGGCGTTTATTTGAGTAAGGGAAGAGGTACTGATCCATGCTTTCATATTTTGTCTGAAACCTATACAGTGTGCAAATACCTACTGAAACCAGGATTCTAATACAAAGATTCCCTCTTTCCAAAAAAATGTACTCCTGTATCTCAGTCACTCATACTTAGTTCGTTCTGGTTCAGTGAAACAGCCTCAACATGACAAACTGGGGGAAACACTTTTGGGACGTCTTGTTTCCAGGAAATTCAACTTTGGAGCACTACTGATGAGGAAAAAACTCAACTTGTTATGAGTTATCTGAACTTTTCAAACAAAAGGAAAGTTGGCAACTTTCCCCTGAGGCCTTCCACCTGTTTTTAACCAATGTGGCATCTGTAAACTTTTATAATTATTCTGAACAGACAACCTACGTTATTTATGTCACAACGTTACAGGACTAAGAGAAACTGCAGGTAAAGTCAGGTAGATACTGTTCACGCAATCCGTATGTTACAGGTTCAGTATTGCCACACAGCAAGCACTGATCTTTCTCGTCTAGATCAACAACTTTACATATGCAAGTACCCAGAAACGAACGAAGGCTTACCATTCCCACACCACAAACTGTTCCATCAGCCAAAGGCATATGCTGAGTACGACAACCCTTGTGAACACCTTCTGTGCTTGTGCACCATAAGCGTTTGCACTGTTTCTAAAAAGAAAACAAAATTACTTTTGCTGTACCTGTAACATCATTTTAGAAATTAGTTGGGTTATCTGTATTGCTTTCTCATACTATGTGTGCTTAGTGTTTGCTATTAGTACTACTCTTTCTCACAGATAAAACTCCACACAACCAAAATGGATTTTGCTTACAGCCAGGCAGGAATGTGGAATATTTGAAACTGATCCCATGAGAAATAACAGATAACTTGATTTTCTAATTCAGTAGAAAATTTCATAAAAAAGTATGGAAGAGGTTATGGTTGATATGCAGCACAGTTTGAGTATAATCCCCAGATAAAGACTCTAACTGGAATTCTTAAAAAATACATTGGCTAGAAAATTAAAAAGGAAGCCTACCTTTCAAATTCTTAAAAGACTCTTAATGGAAAAATAACATTTATGGATTACAAAACTTACAAAGCAGTCTTCAGTAACACCATCTTCAGGTCTTTGAATCCTCCTTTACTTTTCTATAATGTTCCCATAAAGCCTGACTCCTCCTAAACAATATTCTACCTCACCAAAAGTGCCACTTCATTCAGTCTGAACCTGATCTTAAATTCTCTCCTTTAAACAGCTCCAACAAGTCATACAATAATAGAACAGGCATTTGACAAGTTAGTCCAAAATCTAACTCTACATAACATCTTGACAGTAACAAATGAAGTCATAATGTTACATCTGTATTTATTTTATATTGCACTGGCCACATTAAGTTTTCAAAATACAACTTCAGTTTGAATATTAATCTACTCAAGATTTCTTTCCAGATACCAATTTTGCTTTAAAGAAAATTTTGGTTCAATATACAAAATGTACACTCAAACAGGCATGAAAGTATTTTTTGACTCTTTGACAAGGTAGACGGAATCTATACTTTGGACCAAATCTTTAGAACAAACATTTGAATTAGTGTATTAAATTTCAAGTTACACACTTTTTAAAAGCACTAAAAGAAGCAGATAAGAAAGACCTGTTAATGTAAGATAGGGGCTATAATGTGAAAGCATTTGTAGAAAGTGTGGAAATAATCCCCTTTCAGTAGTTGCAGAAAGCCTTAATTTATGCAGCTTTAGATCTTGTAAAGGAATTATAATCACGTTTGCAGATGTGCAAATAAGAGTTAATTCATCCTACTTTTTAATTCTATATATTTCTAGCATACGGAGCTGCAATGCTCTCCACCGAACTCTACCTGCTTCAACAGAACAGAACCTGAACTTTGGCATATTTCAGGATAAAATCCTTCCAAACCCAGAAGTTCTGGGATTTCATTTCTAAACCCTTCTTTTGGTATTTTTTTAGTACAGATTGAGCATGACCATGCTGTTCACTTACCAGATACGGGCACACTTGTGACCCAAGACCAAACATAAGTTCACATTGCTTGTTGACATCATACATTGACCCAGGCAGCTGAGAGGAAAGATCATATATTCTTCCACTAGGTTTGTCTAGGAGACATTCACCATAACCAGTACTGTTGTAAAAACAAGAACAAAATGTGAATAAGTTGCTCTTAAATTATTGGGAGTCTACTCATGCATGTCTCAGTGGAGTTATGGGTTTGCATGCCTTCCTGCCTATGTAACGACTTTAATAGATTTAAATCAATAAAATAAACCAGGTCACTTGATTTTCCTTTATTGGATTTTGCATTATATCCTCCAAACAAAGCTTAATTATTTTTTTTTTTTGCTTTCTGGCTGTCATTTCTCATTTTCACATTCTTACAGGAAAAAGACAATACTGCCTAAACTATACTGGCCACTTATTTTTTAAATATAGACTTCCAAAAATAAATTGTGTCTGTTCTGACCTACTAAAATCATATTAAAGATACTTTGAATAACCAACACTACTATAGCAAAAAAACCCAGTATTCTTAGCTTTACATGTTGAGTGCAAAGTGCAACTTTAACAAACTCATGAATCATCCAAAAAGTTAAATGCATGTGTTTTTCTGGAGGACTGAGGCCCTACAAGTCAGTGGTTAAACATATGAACACAAAACTAATATTTAAGCAATACCTTTAGAATACTTCTCAGAAAGACATGACATTGGAAAAAAACCCAAAACAAACAAACACCAAAAACTGTTACATTGATACTTACTCAAGAAATTCAGTGATATATTTTTGACTGCATTTTGACCAGGTCCATGGACTTGTATGATAATTTAAAGTTGGAGCCATCACATGGTATTGATGTTTAATTCCAGCTTCTTTACATTTAAAACTGTCATCATGAGGCACATTGAATCTAAAAAGCAAAACAGACAAACTCCAAAACAAATTCAGCCATAATTAATTGAAACTTTGTTACAGCAGCAAATGCCTGAGTTTTGAGTTTGAAAATGCTTTAAAATTTAATGGGACTCACTTAGTGTGATAATCTGACATTATGGCAATAGATACCTTAAAAATGCCTTACAAGATTCTCTCCTTGTCCAAAAGGTTCCTATTTATATAACGGTGGGGACAGTAGGAATTTTACAATTACATAGTTCTTTAGCTCACCAGAAAAACTCCAGCATTTTGGGAACGCGCCACTTTAAATGAACAACCCATCTCCTCAACTGAATATACAGGTCATCACTAGACTGTCCATAACATATTACCCCAATATTCACATCACAAGTCTTACTATTCAGTAACAAAAACAAACTACAGAGCACATCAACATCATATTTATGCAACTAACACATCATCTTATTTCAAATCTCAGTTGAAGTACCACGCCAAACGGCACGTATCTAAACGAACTTCCAGGCACATGAAAATCAACAAGCTAGCTACTGAGCTCTGTAACGTCATCGTTACCTACACTGTGGCATGCCTCATGGAGCTAGAGTATAGCACCTTTCTGCCATCACTGATGAGGTATGCTTCATAAAATAAAATGCTGTCATCTCCTCTTATTTTTCTGTGTAAAGTATTTCTCTTTGTGTTACTCTATTGTGTTCTGAAAGGATCAAACACAAGGAAGAATATTTCTGCGTTACATTAACAATTGTCTTTTCTTAAAGGTAAATTCCTATCATGGCTAGAATGCAATTGGAGTTAACAGGACTACGTGGCACAGCTAAGATACCTGTCCCATCGTCCCAACCAGTTCATGACAAAAGGACAGAATACAGCTGTATGGCCAGTATCTCCCATAATTCAGGACACCAACCAGCCAGGTTATAAAATTCACACTTTCTCTACCCCTAGGTGCTGGGCAGAGCTGGCTCACTGCAAGGGGCAAAAATAATGACTCTTCTAGAAGGACATAGCAGACTGCACCCTCTTGTAGTGGCCATGCAGAGCCCACCACTGGAAACTGGTAATATTCAAAAGGAAATAAAAAAAAATTTACCTGCTGGGAAATAGGTACTTACACATGTCCAAGCTCGTGCGCTATAGTAAAAGCAGCACTCAATCCATTTTCTTCGCTTATTGAACAGCTGCGTAGTGGGTCACACATTGTACCTAGCTCTGCTAAACCTGCAAAATTGAACCCTTATATAAAAGCTTAACAGAATTAATTTTCATGTAGAAGGATTGACTCTATAAATGAATACTATGGCACCCAAGTTGAAAGTCATGCCTCAACTATGCAGCATATTTACACAAAACCACCAACCAACTGGCACTGAAGTACATCTCAGGGCAGAACAGCCTTGAGAAGCTGATTTTTTTGTCTGTGTGACTTAAACTTTGCTTCTCTTTTCTGATTTATTCCTAAGTGTTTTTTCTCCCTACACAGAAATTCTCTTATAGATTTTCTGTTATAAAATCATACAGATTAAAGAAAAAAAAAACCAACTCACCAAGAGTATCACACTTCTCTCTAGCTCTGCAGATATCTTCCCTTGAAGGAAAAGATTTATTTAAAATTATTACAGCAAATAAAGGACCATTTTTAAGGTATATGACTATTGCTATATTAATTACAGCAATCGCAAATCTGATTCTTAATTTTTAATCTTACAGTCCACTCAAACAATTTGCATTCTAGTGAAAGAAGTAGTTTAAGTTTACCAGACTAAGTTTGCTTACCTAAGTATTGCTTTCCATCTAGCTTGCAAAGAATAAAAATTCAAATACTATGTTATTTCTCTACAACACAGAAGGTAGATCAAGCATGAAACGCTGCTGAAAAACATGCAGATTGCAGTATACTTGAAACTATCTTATGTAGCGGACCATCTGCCAAACAACGTAAAATTCAGAAAACAAAAAATTCAAAAAACAAATATCAAACAGTTTGAAGTGCTGGAGCATATCCAACTTGAACACTGGGAGGAAAAAAATAATAACAAAAAAAAAAAACAGTGAAAGAGAGAATGTATTTCAGTGAATGAACATCAGAACCTCCACTGAGGCAACTGGTGTACAGAAAGAATATATACTAATATTTAAATGTTTTCCATTTGTAAGATTTTTGGTAGTTCTAGTTATGCCTGGGCTACCAGGAGCTGACTGTCACCGCATCCTTCAGCTGAATCCATTACATACAATACTCCATCCCTATCGCATATACGCACAATGGTTAAAGACTTCATTTCCTTGTAACAATATTAGGTCTAAGTTACTTCCACTATCTTTAATGAAAGGTTTATCAGATGGTTAGCTACCAACATAGCACTTTCAGAATAACTGCTCATGTATTGGTAATTGGTGGTTTGGGAAGTGCAAGATAGTCTTTATCCACTCCATGGTGGTTTGGGAAGTGCAAGATAGTCTTTATCCACTCCAATTATCTATAAACAATATCGGTGGAATGGTAAAACAAATGACGACGTAAAAAAGAAACCAAAGCAGTTGTCTCACCTAACTGAGTAATTACAGCTATTTCAGATACTGTACCTGGTGATAAGAACAGCAGTATCATGATGGGAAGGGTGAGCATCATCCAAAGTGTTTTGCGCTTGCTGCCATAAGCAAAAATTACGAAGAGTGGTAGCTGCATTAAAAGTGATAGCTGGTCCTTCCTAAGCAAGAAATGGCCAAAAAACAAAAAAAAAAAGGGTTTTAATATTCATGCATTTGCACTTAATACTTTGTCATTTGTGCCCCTAATCTGCACAACAATGACTGTGCATGGAAAGGAAGTTAGCAGGACTCTACATAAGTTCACTCACACAGATTTGTTTGTAGGATCAGGTCTTAATTTATCTACGAGTCATCAGTCATGAGAACCCATTATTTTAATCAATGTTTGTGAGCAAGCAGCACGTGTTAAATATTAAAAAAAAAACAAAACAGTGCGACATGACATTTATGATAAATAAATACAAAAATATTTCAAAAGCATATACTTCTTACAATCTTAAAATGTTACAGCTGTTAGGGCTGAAAACCCTCTATAAAAGCTGTCATTTCCCTGTCAATTTCCATACGTATAACCATACTTTAGGTAGTTATGCCATAGGCTTTCATACAGTATCTGATTTATGTCCATGTAGGTCAATAGGAGGTGCTAATAGAGAGATGGGGAAATACAGGCATTAAATAAAGGCTCTGTATTTAACCTCACATTTGACATTTAGTCTCCTGTCTTAAAAAAAATAATCATAGTTAAAGAAAATATTTTGTATTTAAAACTAAAATATTTAAACTTTGGAATTACAATGCAAATTCATGTATTTTTTTTCTTCTATTAGAAAGAAATCTTTTTAATATTTATTTTTCCTACCTGTTCATTGTGAATTACAATTAATTTTACAATAACTATATTTATAAGATTTCCAATACTTGAATCTTTATAGATTGCTGCAACCTAAAGAGAAAAAAGTCAGAAGATTAGAATATTAAACTCATTTGATAAACCATATCTCTTTTTGTCATGTGAACAAGTTATCAAAGAAAAACAAGGTGCTACACAACAGATGTCTCATGCATCCGTCCGTACCTTTCTACCCAAGCATATGGTGACAAATCCAAAATAGTTGCCCAGTTTTTAACCTAGGATGCTACCTCAAAACAGCATGTTTACTATACACATGAAGATCAGAACATACACACATACTGTTTTCCAATACTAATCTCCACATCGTAAGTAACTATCCTAGAAAAAATCGTCTTAAATGCAAAAAATGCAGTTTTTAATATCCATATAGCTATAATTTTATATTCATTATTCCAAACACTTAAGATATCATGTTGAAATGCTAGTGTAAAAAGTATATTTATTATACACTGTAAAAATGTAGTTTATTGATAAAGTAGAATGAAAGAACAAAAGTAATGTCACTGTGACTGCCACAGACATAAGCTGGTTTATGTGGATTATTTATAGAATCAATGCCTAAAAATATTAGAGTTTTAGAAAGCAAGTTTGAACCAATAAGCTTTTGTCCTTGCTTTTAATGGAACTGGAATGAGTTGTAAACCTTTATAGAAAATGTATCGAAAAAATGTATGACATATACAAAGGCTTCTTTCCTCATTCATAAAATTTGCATTTACATACCCAACAGGCATTTTTATATATAATCTTCAATCCAGATAGTAAACATCATGAGTCCTTTCCATTCACAAAGTGAACCACTTTGAAAGTTATTCTTCATAAAAGCAGTAAAAAAGTTTATTCATCCTCAGTAACAGCTTCAGACATCCCATCCATATGGATTCTACAATTTGGCTTAAAGCAGTTGATGAAGCCTTATCTAAACAAGAGTTGCCACCAAACACAGAAGTACTGCCTTTCCTCCCTTCTGGCTTGTGCTAAGGCTGCAACGCTACAAAAG
>NW_009647572.1:2463404-2468512 GCF_000708025.1 Charadrius vociferus | reverse complement strand
TTTCCTGCTGCAGCCTCTCCAACACAGGTGCTGACAGAGGGAAAAGTGCAGAAAAACAGACTTCTTTCAAAAGTAGCCTACACTTGAACTGGCTCAAATAGCTTGTGAAACCACAGCCTTGCTGTGTATGACTCCTATGTAGCTGAGACTGAGTAATTCCTGTAAAAGTTGGAACAGACAGAGCACTGGCTCCCACTGACTCATAGCCTCCCTTTCTCTAAACTGGAGAGAGCACAATGCACAGCGTTGTCCTTCATTCTTGGAAATACAGGATTCGATAAGGGTAGGGAAGGAACCTGAGTTTTGAAATCCATATGGAGAACACATTTCAGAGCAGTACAGCTATTCTCTGCTTCCTTCCATATGGACTCCATTCTCGGTTATTAACCAGCAAGCGTCCAATTATTCCAAGGTGGGAATAAGAAGCATCTCTCAAGCAGTCACCAAAGATTTCAATTAGGCATAGATACATTCAGAATACCTTTATAAAAGAACAGGTGCTTACAAAGCTCAAGCACTATATAAGCAGAAGGGGTTATTTAAATTTGCATGGAATAAACTACCATTATATTACTATCAAAACTACTTTTAAACTACCACAAATTATCAAGCTTATAATGTGTTCTTAAACATAGTTTGAAATCCACTTTGATAAATCTAGAGATTTTATTTCTGGATATTTGTCCTCCTCACGAAATATCACAAACAGTCAAGTTATGCTCCTGAATGAACTGTCATCTTGCAATAACGTAACACAATTATCACATTCATCACAGCCCATGTAACTAAGCAAGCTGTCTAAATTCCTTCAACAGTCAACGGAGAAGGAAAAAGGTTGAACTGTTATGTAGACATGCCTATCCAAAGATACATATTTAGATATACGTATTTTCATACAAGACAGTAAGGTATCTCATTTCTTCATCCCTTTACTATGGAGGGAGACAAGATGTCTAATTTTCAGATGTATGAGGCTAGGGGAGATTAATTCCAGCCCAACTATTTCAAGTTTTATTTCTCTTCAGCAAAGAAGAAACAGAAGACGGGTTCATATGGCATTCCAAAATCATGTCAGAGAGGAATCTGAAATAAGATCTGCAAGGATCTTCAGCATATAATGTGAAGACGCTTGTCCCAAGGACTGACTCTCCTACCACTTAAGCTGATATAAGAGCCGCTAATAACAGAGAATTTGTTACAGCACAAACCTATACAAGAAGATGACATGCATATGGCATTAACAGAAAGATCTTTTATGGAGCAAGTAAAAAAGCCAGACTGTTTCATGTCTGTATCATAATGTTGAAACAGGCACTGCTATAGAAATACAGTAAACAGAATCCTACAGTGGTTTGGGTTGGAAGGGACCCTTAAAGATCATCTAGTCCAACATTGCCCCACCCCCAGCTACAGCCATGGGCAGGGACATCTTTCACTAGATCAGGTTGCTCAAAGTCCTGTCCAACCTGACCTTCAACTCTTCCAAGACTGGGGCACATCCACAACTTATCTGGACAACCTGTTCCAGTGTATCACCACCATCATAATAAAAAAATGTCTTCCTTATATCCAATCTAAACCTACCCTATTCCAATTTAAAACTGTTATCCCTTGTCCTGTCAACTACAGGCCTTAGTAAAAAGTCTCAATCTTCTGAGTCCTCTTTATTTATTGAAAGGCTGCATTAAGGTCTCCCCAGAGCCTCCTCTTCTCAAGGCTGAACAGCCCCAACTCTCTCAGCCTGTCCTCACAGGAGAGGTCCTCCAGCCCTCTGATCATTTTTGTGGCCCTCCTCTGGACCTGCTCCAACAGGTCCACGTCTTTCCTGTGCTGGGGGCCCAAAAGTTGTGCACAGTACTGCAGGTGGGGTCTCACCAAAGAAGAGTAGAATGGGAGAATCGCGTCCCTTAACCTGCTAGCTGTGCTTCTCTTTATGCAGCACAGGATACCGTTGGCTTTCTGGGCTGCAAGTGCACATTGCCAGCTCATGTCCAGCTTCTCATCCATCAGTATCCCCAAGTCCTGCTCTGCAGGGCTGTTCTCAATCCATTCATCTCCCAGTCTGTATCAACACTGGGGATTGCCCCAACCCAGCTGCAAGACCTTGCACTTGGCCCTGTTGAACTTTGTGAGGTTCACACAGGCCCACTCCTCAAGCCTGTCAAGGTTGCTCTAGGTTGCATCCCTTTCCTCAAGCGAATCAACTGAAACATTCAGCTTGGTGTCATCTGCAAACTTGCTGAGGGTGCACTCAATGCCACTGTCTATGACACAGATGAAGCTATTAAATAGCAACTGTCCCAATACAGACCCTTCAGGGACACCACTCACTGCTGATTTCCACTTGGATATTGAGCCACTGACATGGGTCTTTGTACATGGCCATCCATCCAATTCCTTCTCCATCTAACAGTCCACCCATCAAACCCACACCTTTTCAATTTAGCAGCCAGAATGTTGTGGGGGACCATATCAAAGGCCTTACAGAAGTCCAGGTAGATGATATCTGTAGCACTTTCCTTGTCCACTGATGCAATCACTCCATGATAGAAAGCCACTAGATTAGTCAGAAATATCTTTTTATTAACTTGTACACCAGTCTAGCCAATGTCTTGTCTTGGAACAGGAAGCTCTGAAATTCAGGGAACAGCTGCATTTCACTAGCTGCCAAGTAAAAAGCACACAGGTCATCTGAGGTAGTGACTCGACACAGTGGACAAAAAAAAAAAATAAAAATACAGGATTTGTCCAGATCTACAAGGGTATATATCAGGTAGAACAGGCAAAGAGACCGAGAACTGGATGTGGGGGTTAATTAGGTTCAGCTAACACCAAATAATACCATGAGTGCCTAAACTGCAACTATCAGCCTTCGGTGCAACATTATCCCTCAGTTTCTTAAATGCCACCTGTACCACAGTATGTGAGAGTAAGACTCATTTCTGATCCTTGGTGATTAGAATGATCTGGGCAAGAAGTCCAAGCTGAAGCTTTCTTGGGATTAAAACTTAGCATTTCTTGGTCTTGTTTATGGTTATTACTGTAGTTGATGGATGTTCCCTTGTGTACATTAGTAGTGCCTTGAAAAAAAACCTGTTACTGTTGTGCAAGTGCTGCCTGTTGAGGTTATCTGCTAACAAAATCTGAAAACAGAGGAGGCAAAGAAACCAACACAAAACCCACAGTCAGGTGTCCTCCTTCCTGCCTGTTGACACAACATCCATTTAAAATATTTGAGAGAAAGTATTTCTTCAAAACCCAATACAAGTCACCCATACCTCAGAGGAGATGCATTAGACTGAGTAAGTATGAGAGAAGAGTATCTCATTGCACACTTCAAGAGAATCTGTTGCAGGACCTTCAACACCATATCCATGCACCATCTGAATTATCTACTGGCTGTCTCTGTCTTGAGAACAGATGAGGCCTGAAATCATGTCCCTTAGGTGCTCAAGGCCAGCAGTTCTTGCCAGAATCTGAAGCATACTTTCTCCTATACTGGAAACAGGTAAGCTCCTGCTAAATGTAAAAGTAACACTGCTCTCATTAACCCTATATTTGAGTCAAAGTATAGATGCTGTGTCTCATGGGCACTTTCATGACCTCCAAACATTTAGTTATTACCACTGCTTTCAAAAGATCAAAGAGCAAGACTCTGTACTGATAATGAGATGCCCTTACCAGTGAAGTAAGATATATTCTGCAGGCTGGCTGAACACATGTGTGAAGAGAAATATCTTGAGAGCTGAAAACCACAAACCAAACTTGAAGATTTACCTGGGAAACAGTACAGGCTAAAATCAGCAACTGAGACTTGAAATGATAGATCAATGCGGGGAAGTATCAAAGATCTGGAATGAGAGATTCTTATTTTTAGTGAAAAAAAAGTAAAGGGATAAGTACTCCCTCCTCCTGTACTCTAAGGATATCTCTTTCAATGCTCTCTTATTGGAAGCATTCATGAAAAAGGATGATGTCATGGGATAGGAATTTGATAGAATACAACATTTCTTTATAATTTCCAGATCTACTTGCTTTACAGTGATCTATGTCCAGGCTTCACAGAAGTACAAGGTAATAGCCAAGACAAAGGGAAATTAGTTTCAACAGATTTTTCAGGCTCTTAAAACCAGCATCCACACCACAGAACAGTTCAGACTGCACAGCAACAAGGAAAGGGAAAAAAAATTAATGTATAAACGAAGTCAGTCACCCTTCAGTAGAAGGATCACAGCTTTCATGTTCATAAAATTCTCAAAGATTGTCAGATCTTGTCATCACCACAGCTGTGACGGCCAGCTGACCAGAAGCAACTTGGTCACAGCAAAGTTTAGTTTCTCTGGATATCCCTGTCCATTAAACTGGGACTGTAAATTGTGGCAAAAGGCCCAACTTTGAAAAGGGGCTAGTAAACAAGCAAGTACATCTAGAGGCTGGAAGATAAGCAAATGATATATCCAAATCAAATTGGACTTCAGCTTTTTTTTTCCCCCCCTAAATATTGTATCAAAAGATCTCTTTTTCTTTTCTCGTCTGTTACACACAGCCATGTTACAAGGAGAATACAAACATTCAAATCTCTTGAAAGAAACATGATATCACTTCTCAGCTCACATCTTTCGCAGGCTCTAATAACCTCTTATTTATCACTGTAGTGCTGAAAGGATGCAAAATATCCAGGATCTGGGAGATTTCTCCTTCACCTATTCCATTGTCATATCCCGATTCTGTCATATATTTCGTAAAACCCCAGAATTGTCTAAAGTCATGAGATAAAGAGAGTCATCGCAGCATTTACTGCTTCACTGAGAGAGTGAGAAAGAGCTATGGTATCTTTGCTGGTGTTACTCCTATTCTGTTCCACCCATCTTTCTGTACAAACCTGTGCTTTCACCAGTGGAACCTAATGACAGCAGAGACTTCTCATACAAACTTGCAGAAGTATACCTACACACCTCAGTTACCTTTTTTTTCCCCCCCTATGAGTTATAGGTCACCTTCTGTTCCCTCATCCAAGTCCTCTCCCATCTACCATCCCCCAAGTTAACCAAGTAGAGGTTCCAGATGATTCCCTTTAGTGCTCTAGTGGAGGCAAAAGAATACATCCC
>NW_009647572.1:2440650-2463390 GCF_000708025.1 Charadrius vociferus | reverse complement strand
AGGAATGCCTCTGCTCTGTCTTATCTCTAACTGAGAACTGAAATGGTTGCAAAGATATCCCTTTAATATTGCAATAACTCAGTAAATGGCGACTTATTCATCGTCATCATCTACAGCTTTTGATGAAGATATGCACCAAGCCTATAATCTGATCACATCAAATGGTATCACGTACAGCTCAGATGTCAAAGCATCCTGCCTTTCAGCATCTGAAACTAACCGAAAAGGTCTTTTCACAAAGCATGATCATTCACAGGCTTCTCTAGCCATTACAAGCTACTCAGAGAAAGATGTATGACTGTTGCTTGGCAAAACGCCTCCTTCTTATACATGAGACGAGTTCCAGGTAGCTTAGAGCAAGGCCTTTCTCTAATTAAACAGTACCAAGGCTTTACGGTAGGGACAGACCTTGAATCCTGTACTACTGAGGAGAAAGTCAGAGACAAGTACTAGTCTAATCATTAAATACCTAATTAACAACCACAGCCCCCACCACCTAGATAACAATAGTAATAAATAGCACTAACAGCAGTGAAGTGTAAAGATGGGCAAGTATGGGCCTGCCTACCTACAGCAAAGTTTCCACATCTGTATTAGCTGGTACACCTCAAAATGTAGAGAGGTATGAGGCATTATAACATTTAATGTACAGGCACCCTGAAACTGGAATACAAGGACAGTCACAATTTTAAAAAAATAGTAGGGGTTTCTTATACCCATATAAATATCCACGTCAAGATAAGCAAAAGTCTAGCTCAGAATTTTGCATGAATGATACTTCAAAAATAATTGCTTCCAGCTATGTATATTCATTGATGCATAATCAAATACCCATTTTCATTTTAACCACGTCAAAGTGCACAAGACGTGTATTTTCACATACAGAAAAAGAAACATGATAAGGTAACGAACCAAGAAACGAATGCCTTTGTGTTGGCTCTCTAGATTTCACTGAATGAGAGATAAAAAGCACTGAGCATTCCTGCAAAATCAGTAGTAATAGAGTGATCTGAGTGAAAAAAGGGTAAAATACAAGCTTAGTAGTCTAAGTAGTAGATGGAAGGAGCAGTATACTCATCGCTAAATTTTGATTTAAAAAACATTTATTGCCTTTCAGATGCCAGTCACACAAATGAAATTATTAACCTACAAATTATTCAAGTCTTCTCCCTAATTTTAACTGATGACTATATGGCAGAATCAGTAATGTCAAGTATTATTATATGCTAGTATGCAGCTAGGTTTTCCCAGAGTGTTATGGAAAGATGAATTGTTAACAGTTGTATGGTATAAAAACATTCTTTAAATTAATCCCATACATATTAGGACAAAATCATTTGGCTTTTTAATGATAGGGGCAGCACACTGGTACACAGGATCTTTTCACACAGGTGACTAGCTGTCAGTATGGCAATAAAAAAAAAGTATAAACAAGACTACAATTAGAAATATTTTTTTGCTGCTAAGACTTGCTACTTATTGCCTTACATTTTACATCTCAGTAAATTACAGTAGCCACAAATCATTACTAAAACAACAGTAACTATTTCAAGGTACTTCAATGGCAGCTTGATTTGTACAGATCTGAAAGACTACACAAATAAAAAAGGAATGGAGAGTCAAAGCCATCTATGTGCAGTCCAAGTTAGGAACCTGTCTTGATGAAAATTAAAAATACCAGCTTTTAATCCATAACGGTACTACTTTACCATTATATAATACCATTTTATGATTCTACAGTCTTACTGCAAGTTAAATGATCTAAATTGATGCTGTTTCAGTCCTCTCCTTGAATGCATGGCTCCCATGTTCCAACTCTAGCACTCCCATGACTAGGCTGTCAGCCAAGTTCCCAATCTAAGCTGGCCAACAGCCCTACCACAGGTGGTTTTACATGTCAAGTCTTCTTTTCAGAAAGGCAAGATTACAAAGTTCTTGCTGCATGCAGACTAAGAACAGACCAAATAGTTTTTTTACTACCAAGGTAACTATACAAGCAGTATATTTCTTAAAGAGATGTCAGTAATCAGGTACCTGATTCAGAAAATGAGGACAGTGCCTCAAAGCGTACCATGGAACCAGATCTGATGAGGTTTTGGTGCTTTTATGGTAACTCCAATGTCATAATGAATTATTTCAGTTGCTAAGACCAAGCCTTTGTGTTAGGGACTTCAAACTGCCACAATGTCATGTGCCGAGGATGGAGTCCTCCAGTTACTAAATCTGTTAAGGCAGCATCTACTGCCCGCTCCGCTGATGCAACACAAAAGAATGTTGCGAGTTAAGCAAACACAGATTTCTTTATTATTTCGTTTATCAAGTCACATAAAATAATGCCACTCTATTGCATTTCAATACAAAAGTTTTGATAAAGTCCTATGGCAAAGATATTCCTTGTCATTTTAAATACATATTGCAATCAGAACTAGTATTTCCAAGACATACTATAAATACTGTGAATACTCATCTTGCCAAGATTTATGCAATTTTAAAGAAATGAGAAAATGCATTCCAGTTCCAGTTCAATGGGATTACTTCCATGCTGAGAGTTAAGCCTTTTCGGGTTGAATTGGATGAGTGACAAGACACTTAAAACCCCACAAATATTTAGCAGTATATTTCAGTTCTTATTTTCCACTCATAAAACAGTACCCTATAGCAGCAAGTTTACTTCGGTGGCTTTGTTGATGCTTAAAAAAAAAAAAAAAAAGGAAGAAAAGGAAAATGGGCCAGGATTTCAAAGGTTCTTCTGGGAGCTAGATGTCAAAGTTTCATTAAAATTTAATGGGATTTACATGCTTTAACTTTTTAGGTTTCTTTAAAATCCAAGCCAAAACTGAATATCCTTAAAAGTTTCAGAATGATTATAAGAGTAGAGTATAATGCTTGATTCATGTAAAATGCCAGCAACCTGACAATTTCCTGTAACAGGAGAACTTGCTTGACCAGACAAAAGTATCAGATAAATTTAATAATCAAAGCTATCTGTACAATGGCAGAAGGGATAAAATTTAATAGTTTCATTTCTTCCCTTTATAGGTGACGAAATAAGACTAATAATGGTTCTATTTTAAACACTAATAAGCTATGGGTCAAGAAATGACCCACCTGCATACTGATGAGTTCTAATACAGATTACACAGCAAAGAGTGGTAGTCAGTTGTTTTTCCTGTTCTTCACATTTATTACTACCTTACTGAAAAATAACTATTATGAGGAAGGATAAGGAGGAGAAAAGACTGAAGACTGTATCTTCATATGCATTATTCGACAAAGCAATATATATATGATTAGAAGACTGGACCAGATGACTTCCAAAAGCCCCTGACAACTTAAGTTCTTCTATGATTTTATGACATCACTGAAATGCTTCAAGAAGGGATACGAGCTGGGATATATATTATTGGGGAGGAAATTAATTGAACTGTGAAGAAAATATTTCAGAATTAAGATCTGATTTTATTTATTTTTTTTAAAAAATCTGCATTTATAAGAGCTAAACATTTCTAGAAATAGTCTTAAACTTTTGTTTCAATATTACCTTCAGAAGTAGACAATGTACATGTGAAATAAGACCTGCCAGAAGATGCCAGCTATACACCTTATTGAATACCACAGTAGATATAGATATTAAATTCACATTAAAGATGTAGTGTTTTATTGTGTGCTATTATCTCAAAGCCAGGAATAACTGCTTTCAGCCCCAGTATTACAGTATAGATAGGCTAAGCGCAAGAACGAAATCACAAGCTTTTTAGAAAAGAACTGGTATTCTTTCACTCATACACGTATAGGCCAGTTCTTAAGAACAGTTCTTCCAGACTCTCTTTAGCAGCAATTATACAATGCATATCCTATTTACCTAGTAGAAGTCCAATTACATAAGTAAAGACACAAGAAACATTGCACTGTACATTCAAGCACTATTCCTTACAACACCCACAGATGCAGAAACAATGTTTGTTCTCAAAAAAAAAAAAAAAAAACCATCAGGAATTAAATTACTAGATCCTGAATCAATAGAAGTGACTTCTGTTTCAAGAAAGAATTCACCACAGAAAGAACTGAACTAAATTATGCCAACTCGAAGTCTGCCCCATATTCATTTGAAATCACTTGAAAAACTAGGATTACTATAACTAAACATTTTTTCAGAATGCCTTTTAACCTCTGTCTGCTGTAATTAGTCCATATGTTTAAATCACTGAAGCTTAAGAGTTCTCCTAATGCAACAGCAAATCAGGAAATAGATCACAGCATTTCACCTACACACCTTACTGCATTAAACTGAAAAGATCCATAATCTGAAGTTTTGGCCCTATGTTTTTTATGTTTATGGAATCTCTTTCTTCTAATATTCTGTATCAAATTCAATCAAACCAGAAGGCAGGGAAGTTGCCGAAGAGAAAACAACAGAACAGAAATAACTAAAATTGCTTATATTTAGGAACTTAAGTTTACTTACTATTGACATCAGTGTTAGTATGTAGTGCTGTAAATTCTGCCCATGGTGACGAACCATTTTGGTGTCAGCTGTAACCATCACTTCTACATATCTTGGATAGGAAAGAAAACGCTTTTTCCTGGAATGTGGATTGCCACCATCCTCTATAGATAAGTTATTTAAGGCATACTCTGAACTGAGAGACTTCTGTAAGACACTGGTGTCTTCATTTAAGCTGCTGAAGGTTGGATGTAGTAAAGTGCTCTTCTTCAACTCTTTTTCTGTAAAGTAAAGGAAGATTTACTGTTGATGCAGTTTCTAAATTTAAAAAGAGAAACAGGTAAAAGGCTGCCCAAAATAGACAAAGCAAACTTATATTTATGATCGTATTTCCAAGAGAAACAGTGCAAGAGTTACAAAAATATATTAAACATGGAAGGCTGTAACAGGAACATCAAATTAGACATCTTGTACATTATCATATAGTTCTATCATATATGGATTCATTGTTAAAGATTAGTTAAGAGATAGCAGCATTATACAGTTCCTAGAATGCAGTATAATCCAAACAGGCAGGATGGAAGGAGATAAGCACTACAGCTTAAGCAGTGCAAAAAAGGAAGCAAGTTAATTAAACAAAATAATTTATTTTTTTTTGTTACACATAAACCTTTGACACCAACAGAACCAATCAAAACAAACATAACAGAGACTAGGCCTGAGTCCTCAAGTCCCTATTGACTTTTTCATTTATATAACATTATATTTATATAAATATGGAGTTTACATCATAAGCAAGTACACATCAAAAGCCTTCTGTGACTTCCTTGACAGCTTTGTTAATATTCATTATGTAGGATCGGGTTCTAATGGAAATATGGAACCTACTCAGATACTTCCAAACTAAGTACTGTAATACTTCCAATTATGCTGTATAGTCCAGCCACCGGAGGCTTCTGATGCCTGATACATAAAACCAATGCATCAATCACAGAGTCAGCTTAGCAATAGCCCACATAAAAATACTTAACTGAGAAGCATATCTGAATTCTCAGTGAATTCTCCAGAACTAGACACTTCAGCCCCCTCAGAACAAACATCCACTGTCTTCCTGGAAGCTAGATTTCATCTTACAAAGTAGCTTCCAAAGGACGTGTCTCCTAATCCTTTTATTCTAATGAAGAATTCAGAGATCCCAACTCTGTCAACTTCAACTTGGGAGGATTTAAATCTATGCATTCCGTATTTAAAGGGAAGAGCTCTCATCCATAAACTTCAAGCTACTTTTGACAAGTCAATAGTCTTTCCTCTTTAAAGTTAGGCCACCATACAGCCAGAAAACAGTAGAGGGACAACAGCAAGCACCTTAAAGTTTGCTGAGTAATTATCTAAACATCAGTCACAAGGTACAGATATAAGAATTACTAAAGCTTTTATCACTAACAGTAATGAGGGGAGAATTTGGGGACTGGCTTTGAAAAGCAACTTGTTCATGAGTACCTACGTATATTAGATGTGTTCAGACTGAATGAGTTTGGTGCACTGAAGAGAACTGGCTGAAGCAATCTCATATACACATTATCTTTACTAGGTCACAGAAGGCATCTGAGATTTCAGAGTACTGGCAAAATGGGAAACAGCATCTATATTTAAAGCAGGAGTTTAAAGACAACCTAAATTTATGGACCAGCCAAGATAAATTCAATACCAGAACAAATGAAATTATTTTTTTTCTTCATAAAGACCAGAAATCACCAAGTGGATGAGTAATAGCTATCATATTTATCAAAAACATATTATGGCAAACTCAGATAAGATTCCCTGTATTAAGAAAACAGGATTTATGGATAGCAGAAATGCAGCCGATGTCCTATCCTGACTTGAGCAAGGCTTGTACTAGAGTTTCCAATTAATTTTTCATCAGCAAGTTAGTTTAGAAGAAACCAGTCCAGAGTGAGGAAAAGATTAGTTAGACAATTTTAGAAGTAATTATTATGGTCCAATTTCAAGCTAAGAAGATGTACTGAATGTTATGCCTCTCCATATCCCCTGTCAAGATTCACTTACTAGAGAAACCCTCACGATCACAATATTGCTAGATATACTCTGTTCCTCCTCAAAGGGAGGATGTGAATAACCAGGCAAGACTAGTACTAAAGGAGACAAATCTCTTCAGAAGGACAGAAATATAACAATACAAGGTTTTTCTCCATGAAAATTTCTGCAGCTTCACTCCCCCAAAAATGACTAATCTCTCTAGCTCCCAATCTTTAGTAGTTACTCCAATAAATGAAAAGGGGAAGAATGACTAAGTTCTTAATGCTTGGAGCCTCTTTCCTCACACTAGGTTGCTTATATTAATAAATTCTCATATGTAACACAGGAAAAAAAAAAAAACAACAACACCAAGCCACAGAAACTGAAAGACCTCTGCTTTGGTTCAGTGCATATTATTCAGCATCCAAAAAAGAATCAGGAATAACATTTGCTTAATTTTCAAAGTACTAACTCCTAGTTCTGAAATGACAATCAATGAATAGATAGCATCAGCTTCCTAAAATAGAGCTAAAGAAAAGAAATATCTTTCACTAAAATATGTTGAATGCAAGATGATCATAATGGTTGCTTTCTGGCCTTAGTATCTACGGAAAAGCAGAATTCTCAACATATTGTTTCTGACTACAAAATATGCTTTAAGAATTTTCCAAAATTAAAAAAAAACCTAGCCACCCAAGCTACACCATTATTTGTGCAATTTATATTTTCAAACATCTGGCCAGATATTACTTAAGAAAATAAAGTAGAAATCTTACTATTTTCCTTTTCTTCGGACAGCACTTAGCTTTGCTTAAACATTCCTAAATTGCTAGTACATTCAAACTGCATAAAATGCAGTTTTAAATCTCATGAAAGGTGTAGACTCTGAATTAGACAGGATGTTTCCAAATGCCAAGCTGAGCCAAATATAAGCTGCTTTCTCCTATTGTGAATCTCCACACATTTGTGTTTTCTTTGAAGCCAAATAAATGAAGCCCATATGCTTCTATAAAAAGCAAAAGAAAAGCATTTATTATGTCACTAGGCTTAAAAAAAAAATTGTTTCCAACACAGTGAAAAATATTTTTAAAATGGCACTAGTATAATAGTAAAGGTTAGTAAGTGCATCGCTCAGGCAGAATCTTCAAAGGTTTCTACGTTATTATATCCCAAAGCAGATGGTATGTCAATGTTTAGAATGAGTCTATGGACACCTACAATTTCAAATAAATCCCTTCTAATCCCACTCTTTGGTCTAGTTTTTGTACTTTGATGGTAGCTTCAGGTGCCTTTCTCGCATCATACTATTTTTCTGACTACGAAGATGCATGCGTAACTGAAAAACAACAACTGAAAGTTTTCTGCCCACAAAAAACCATATTAATTTAAAGCACTGTGCTTTCTACTCATTGCTTCATGGTATTAATAAAGCTTTTTTGTCTTTCGTTGTTACTTTCACTACATGTTCTCACTCTTAAGTTACTTTGCTTAATGATTAACCTATATACTGTGAAGCTATGAAAGTATAACCATTCAGTTGTCACATATCCTAACAGTATGCTTGTAAATTACTCCACTTTATTTGAAATACAACGAAATATTATGAATAGGTAGTATGAATAAATTATTGAAATACTTAAGGAGAAATTAATTATTAATGGATAATATTATATACTGCCATTATTAAGGAAGAGAGATGTCCTGAATTACGTCTTAGACTTGCAATAAGTTCATTATCTTTTGCAAATATAAGCAAAAACTCCTGTGGATCTACTCCTTATATTTTTACAAACGGGACAACATAGGTGTAACAGTAAACCCACAAAGAAGTTCTTGCAACATCATGATTTTTATTTTTTTTGACATGCACATTTTGTCCTATATTTGAATTAGCCATTAGCCATGGCTGCCAAGCCTACAGGAAAGAAATGTGTAGGTTCTAATGGAACAATCTGGAGATAAATATTATTTAAGAAAATTAAATCTTGCCTTTTTTTTTTTTTTTTAAACATTTGACATCTGAAAAAGTCACATTGAAATTTAAAGTATGACTATACCTGAAACTTCACAAGGTTTGTGGGATTTCTGATACTTTTTTTTTAATTCTTCATGCCTGTATATAAGATGTGGTTTGTTATGCTCATCTTCATGTTCACCTCCATCTGCTTTCATCAGAGGTTCTAAAAAATATTCACCATCATGTGCTTTAAAGGTGCCCATCTGAAAGTAAGAGAAGCAATTGATTTATTTTCCACTAAAAATACTGATATAAAAATAATTTCCATTGAAATAATAAACTATTTATGACAATACTCTGAAATTAATGGAAGTAAATTTACACGTGAGACAGAGGAAACTTCAGTGGAACCTAGAGATGGAAGCTTGAAGGTAAGACAAAGAAGGTTGCTTTCAGAAACTTGTCCCACCAGAGTAACTCACAACAGACTAGCTTGCGTATGACAATATATCATAGGTAATCACTATGTACAGGTAATGAAACAAAAGAGGTCACAAAAGTGAAGACTATCTAGGTATAACCAAGCAGGACCAGCTGGGAACTGTACAAAAGGGATCAGAGGTCATCAAGTAATTCAGGATTTATGTTGTCCAAATTCTGGACTGATTTGTTGCCTTCCATCCTTTACATAATTTATAATATTTTTCTTCTAAAATTGCATTTTGCCCATAGATTATCTATATTATATGCCTACATCAGTGTCAACCTGATATTCTTTTTAGAGACTGAAACAAGTTCCAGGAATTCAAAGTTGACAGTTTCATTAATGAGTTTTTCTCCTCAATTTTTTCCCTTTCTATAGCAAACACACATGGGTAACTATGTAATGGGAACCAAAGGAACTTGATTACTAACAAAAGCACTGGCACACATACAAAAAAAAAGAACACAAATTAAGCTCCTTTCCCCCACCTCACCTCTGTCCCATAATCCCTTCAATTATGAAATCCTAAAACAGAATCTCTTCATTCTCTCTGCACCAAATTCATAGTTTCCTATAGCTTAAGTACCTTATTTCAGGAGACTACAAGGAGGAAAAACCACTTAAGAGTTTCATCAAATTTCTTTCAGACTTTTTGGCAACCTCCTCACTTCAGCCAATTAAGCACCTAGAGGAAGCAGGTGCACTGCATCCTGTTAGCTGTTCTGTCAGATTAGTGAAGCATGTTGACCAATAAGAGAACAGTGATAATCTACATAATATGGTTTAAGAGATTAAGTTTTCATGTCAACCTTGAAACTCAGTGTTATAGAGAGTGGCAGAGGAAGATGTACGAGAAGTGAGAAGTTTTTTCTTCTAAGCAACCTACAAAGAGCCTTTTAAAATCTGCCACAGACTACCTTAGCGTTCAGGGTATTGTACTGGAACTATAATATCCCCTTGAATTTGGGCTCTTTCTGGCAGTTATCAGTTTTCTGTGTTTAAAAGTCCGTTAGGCTTCAGACCATCTGTAACCTTGCCCGAAACATGGCGTACCAATCATCCAGTTATTGTAAACCCACTGTGGTTGAATCCTCTGCATCACCTTTGTTGCGGAATGAAGAAAGACCCAGTTAAGTAGTATTTTCCTTTCAAGCCTGTTTAAATTTCACTTACAGAAACACTTTTCCCCCCCTCAGTTTCATTTAAATTCTTCACAAGTAGTCTTCATGAACTTACATGTTCAGTTCAGCCTTCTCACATCCAGTGTTTCCAGGGCGTGTGGTTTGTGTGTGGACAGCAGATTGAGTGTACTGAGAACACCATGTGCCTCCCTGGGAAAGGCCTCACGAAAACAGACAGGACTACCTGACAAGCTGTGGTGTAAGTAGGAGCAACCTTCTGGGCAAAGTGACAGGGACAGACAAGAACAGCCTGTCACTCATGGACAAAGCAGCAAGAACCGATGTTAAGATTCATGTTGATGGGGGTTTTTTTGGTTTGGTTTTTTTTTGTTTTGTTTTGTTTTTTGTTTGTTTGTTTGTTTTTTAAATAGACATTATTGAAGTCCCAATTACGAAAACATGATCAATTTGACTCCATACTATCTGTGAACACTAACATGCTAATTAATTCTTTTCTCCTGGCATACCATAAACCCTATTTCTAGATAAGAGATACTTAAAATATCATATTTTAGATTTAAGCAAAAACTTTAGTGCTTCTGCTTTATTCCACACATACATTTTACTTCCCTTCTACTCCTAATAGCTAAGAGCAGATATTCTGTATTTGTTTCTTCAATGGCTTTTCCAACTAACAGGCTTTCAGATTTTATAAAGAAATGGTTTCAGCTACAACAAACAAAACAATTATGAAAATAATAGCACAGAACTAGTAAGGAAAGAGTTTGTGCTACATTTTAAAACAAACTCATCTTCCGGAATATCAGACTTCCACTAGAAAAGATGAACTGCAATAACAAGGCTTTATTTTTTTACCATTTCACACTCAAAAAAAAGAGATCATCACTAAGACATATGTATTTGATCACTTTGAAAATTCCTGACCCCATATTTAGACAACCAATTGCTACCAGAGGAAAAATCCTATTTAGGAATTCAAAACCATATTAAGGCACCATTATCCTATTCAGTGGATTGGGAACAGTCAACATGATGCATCGTGACCGATCTCAATCAATCCAGGATTGCTGGTACTCCAAAAGAGGTATTCCTGCCTTATACCTCCTCTAGATGTGCGTTCCCACGCTTCCTTGTTTATGTGCTAGCAATGGAAATAGCGTACACTGTATCCCAGCTCCTCTGTGAAGTTAAAAATCTATGCCTCCTACCAAAGGAAGATATTTTTCAGCTGAAATAGCAAGGATCACCTACAACAGAGAACCATTTTTCCTGGCAAAAATAAAGCAACTTCGTATCAGCAAGAGTTTACTGTAAAACCCGACTATTAAGGAACTCAGAATGGCGCTCCAAAGCCTGCACATCAAGCTGAGCCTAACAATGAATACACAATATAAAATGCCTGACAACATCTGTGGCTCAAGTTTCATCACTCTACAGTCTAAATATCTCAATAAGAACCGATACATTAATCTTAACTGAAGTCCAGAACCCTGTGGTGAAAAAAAGACACACTGAAGTCATCTGGGGTGGGGGAAGAAAAAAAAAAAAAAGCAGGCAATTCTCCCTCTTTTGAAAGATACTCGGAAGTAGCAGTAACTGTGCTCACCTTCACAGCAAATTATTAGAGAAATTGCCTAGAAAGCAAAAGAATTAAATCTCCTTCATTATATCCAAGAAAATACAAAACACTCCATAAACTTATAGCCCAAAAAGTTAGGACAGACAGCTGGAGGGGAAGTATCCTATATTATGTTTCATGACTTCAGAATTATTCTTAGCTTTTTGTTTTAAATCTAAAGATTAATACAAGAAGGCACAAGAGTGTCCTTAAGACTGGAGATTCCACCTTTCCAGGTACTTGGACTAACTATTTTAGAAAAAACAGAGCCAGGCTTCCTCTCACTTGCTCACGCTCTGGCCCACTGATTCTTGCGCAGTATCCCAGGATCCACTGTCTGTTTAGATATGGAAGAAATAACTGATCAGAAATCTATAATGCAACAAACTTTCATTCTTCCCTCAGTGAATTCTCTCCTCTTTAACAACGTATAGATAAACAAGTAATTACAACCACTGACTAGTTAGGAACACCTCCCCACCAGCAGTCTACAATAAATGTTTTGCACCTTCCCTATCCAAATTGAGAAGAAGTAATTTTATTGTATGTGAGAAAAACCCTAAGGATAAGAGATGAAAACAGTGCTCTTATTTGTCATTTAAACCCCAAGCAGACATTGAGCTTGAAGACACCAATTCCAATCCTTTAAATTATCTATGAAGGCTAAAGCTGGATTTTCATTAGCTACACACATGGCTATCTCCTCATTTTCCCAACACATAGGTCTACAAAAATTCAGTCACCAGCTCTGTCTGTTTCAGAGTCCTTCATTCATGAAAGTCATACTTAATCTGGTGGCAGTTTCTGCTGATACAAATGGAGCTATTACGACGAGTTAGGCACACAAGGACAAGGTCTGAGAGATCCAAATGAGAAATACTTTTGGTAAAACCAAATAAACCAAAGTCACTTAGATGCACAGAGGCAGGTTGCTGAAACAGGAGCCCAAGCATTTGCAGGAAATGAAATCAGAAATGAACTGGATTTACTTATCATCTACAGATGCCTCTCAAATCATATAACAAGAAATCTGCCTGAAATATTCTATTTCTGTTCTCGGATAAAGAGGTAAAAGTACATTTAAAAGATCTCTTCAGTAGAAGTGCAGTACAAAATTGAAAACAGTCTCTTGCACATCATAAATAAGCGGTCCAAAGAGGGAGTGCTACCCAGGACTATGCATATGCATAGATTTGAGGAAATTTATGAGAAAACCCACATGAGAAAGATAATTTATTTCTTGGATTTAAAATACTCTGGATGAGTTAGACACTTTATATTAAATCAAGGTTCAATGAATCAACACAGCTACTCACTATATATGGTATGTCTTTGTGGTTTAAAGTGGCTTAAAACCGTATAGTCTTAATCAATGTATTTGCTCTATTCCAAGAGTAGTAGAAATAAATATTGCAGAATTTATGGTTAAAATATGTACCATGCCCATATACAAATTACATCCTTGTGTATAACGGCAACTTCGTTGAACACATGGAAGACATAAGGGATATATAGCAGGTTTCAGAAACATGGAATTAATCTTAATATGTCCAACAGCAAAATTGGAAAAGTTTCAGGAAAATGCTAAAAGAACAACTGAAGTTCTGGAAAACATGACTCTGAACTGGCAGACTCCCTCCCAGGTAAGCTCCGCTCCTGTACTCAAGTATTTTTCATGCCCTCACGGTATGGCTTCTTAACTCAAACTGAAAAACCTGCAAGTAGTTTACAGCAAGAGTACTTCCATGGCCAAAGTAAACTACAAAATCCCTTCCTTTTATATTCTTCTCTTCCCTCCTTCCTGCTCTCCCCCTTGTGTTAATTCAAAGCTCTTCTCAATCATGTGAGAAGTCCTTCACCTTTTTCTTCCTGCTCCACTGTTACAATGTTTTCTAATGAAAGACTTAAGCATAGCTTAATTAATTCATTGAAGAAAAAAGTATTAGAGGTTATCTGATCATGGTACACTGCCAACATATGGAAAAAATATTTCTACTAGAAGATAATTCAGCTTGAAACACAACAAGAGGTAGTGGTTGCAAGCTAATTATTAAAATGAGAGCTAATATAATAGAAATAAGAAAATAATAAGGAAATAATAAATAATACACCAGCTAAGCAATGGGGAAAAAATATCTAGCAATGAATAAGTTTTCTAGTCTAAAAACACCTTTTTTAGAAGTGGCTGAAAGCAACATTATATTTGAAGTTCTTAGAGAAATAGAATAAAATGCTAAAAGCTTATTATAGGGAAAAAAATATGACATCTTTCATCATAAGTTTATCTATTCTCTAACTACACCTCTTTACAAATTGTGTGATGTTAAGACTTCATGAGCAGATAGTAACCATATCTTTACCACACTTAATCACACCTTGAACAGAACTGATGAGGCACCCACTGGTGCTCAGAGGTGTCCCAGTCTGAAAAGGCACCTGATCATTGGTTAAATAAAATTATGTCATTCCAGATTGGACTTTAAATTCCATGTAAACTGCTAAAGTGATCTTACCTATTTGGATGTTTATCTCACACCTGATCTAACCACGCTGATCACTGTAGCGCTGGATCCAGTGTTCTTACTGCCACGTTACTTTCACTCAGGAGCACACACACACTATATTTCCATTTTGCATAATGCATAGGGGAAAATATTCTTGCAGAAAGCATAAGTCCTGGTTCTAGGTACCCTGAACACCACTTCGTAAGGCTATTCTAGGCAAGAACGTCTGGCTGAAGCCTGGTAAAAATGGTATTCCAGGAGTTTCTAAATACAATTTGTAACAACAGACTAGCTAAATAGCTGAGAACTTGACAGAATGCTACAATAACAATCTCAAAGACAGCTGGAAATAGCAGGGATCATGGCAATTAAGATTCAGTGTAGTGGAAGGGAATTGGGCAATTTATGTATTTTTACCTTTATATATAATTCACAGTGAACAAGCTAGACAAGTTAGTTAAAATGATGCGTAAAAGCTTTTGTCATAGATATGTACATGAAGATTTCATTATGGACAAGCAGCTATTCTGCAATACCTGTTGAAACCGGTGAAATGAAATGAAGGGGGTCCCTTTTGTTTGGTTGGGGTTGGGGGCAGGGGAAGAGGGTGGCTTTGATTTTTGTCTTTCAGGGGTTTTGTTTTTAACACATAAATAATTATCAAGCTAAGTATTCTCACAGAACACAGACCTAGCGGATCTATATGCTTAATATTGGAGGAAACTCCATCAGATAATCTTGTCTGCCTCAGTAAATGTCAAGCAAATGTACATTTGCAACTTATCTCCGTTTAAAGAGAACTTCCTAGCTTTGATGTTTTTAAGTACATGCAGAACCACCTTTTTCCTCTTGCTGGGAGATGAATAGCTCCAAAAAGTCCTTTCAACCTCATATACGCCATCAGGCAGTTATCACTCAAGTGCATGCAAAGTATGACTAGATTTTCACCTGTTTTAGTCAGCCACACAGTAAGTTCCCTTGAGTACTTTTGTCAATATGTGTGTACCCAGAAGGCATGATCTGTTCTCTGTGTCTTACTTGGCTACCATAATCTTGCCATTTGCTATGTGAGTGTACATCAAACAGAAAGACAACTGAGACTGTTGCAGATACATTATCTCACGTGGGAAGCCTATCTATTCCCCAAGAGTACGCAGTTTCCTGAGATCCCTGATGGCTAACTGTTGACTGCCACCTGGGACTGGAAGCATTAATTTAAGACCAATAAAAAAAGCCATTTTGCACACCATTTCAGTAATTCTGCTCACCTAGTGACAGCACAGGGCCATAGGGGTGTCAGAAGGGGAGAGGACACAACATATCATTTGCATTCATGCACAGTACCTTCTTTGTACTTCCTGGAAGTTTAACGAACATGTGCGAACATATACATGTGTGTGTAAGTAAATCCAACCTCCTGTGGCTGCCCACAGCTTTCCAGCAAATTCACCTGTGTCACATAAACCCAAAATGATGAAAAAAAAAAGAAAAAAAAAAAGAAAAAAGATTGTGGATCTCCTAGAAAGGCAGTAAAGAATAGGTTGTAGCCATCAAAACAATTTATCTGGCAAATAGAACGTGCTCAAACAGCTGCCAGGGAAGAAGGCTACCAGACACAGGATGTGGGCAAAAGGCAGGCCGGCAATGGCTGAGCATCCTTGACACAGAATGTTAAACAGACTGGGACGTGCCTATGTAAAGGACAATTCATGTAGAATTTCTGGCAAAAAGGTAGATGCATACTCAGAATGATGAAAAAAAAAAAGAAAAAAAAAAGAAAAAAAGATTGTGGATCTCCTAGAAAGGCAGTAAAGAATAGGATGTAGCCATCAAAACAATTTATCTGGCAAATAGAACGTGCTCAAACAGCTGCCAGGGAAGAAGGCTACCAGACACAGGATGTGGGCAAAAGGCGGGCCGGCAATGGCTGAGCATTCTTGACACAGAATGTTAAACAGACTGGGACGTGCCTATGTAAAGGACAATTCATGTAGAATTTCTGGCAAAAAGGCATACTCAGATCCTACTGCTTCCGATAGACATTTTCTGTGACAGACCTCAGCTGCACAATTCATGACCCCATGTATTTTCTCATTTACAATTGAAATTACCACCTGTATTTGCTGATCTACATGTGCACAAGGACCATGTGCAAAAGCATAGCATCTGTGGAGATATTTTCAAGAAAAGCAGAGATGTAAAAAGCTTAGGGAAAACATACTGGGGATGTTTCAGTTTTTTGGTAACAGGTACAAGGGGAACCTAAGCTGTCTTACTATTTCATAACGAAGTGTGTGATGAAGAGTGATTTTGGCAAGGCAGGCAGGCAGAAATTGATTCTGGGATACACGATCATATTCAAGTAAATTCAAGTGTTATAGTCCACCAGCAGGTGTATGTGGAGAAGACACCTAGTGTCTACAAAGCTAAAAAGAGATGAGACAGCAAAAGTAAGAGATATGTGCCATTCATCCTATGACCAGCAGAAGACTGGGAAGACTGCAGGCAACTGCAGTCATTAAAACACTGTTGAAAAATGCTAGATCAAGTATCACAGAAGCAAAAACATTTAAAAATTGGTCTTGATTGTGAGAATACATGTTAGGGAAAAGCTAACAGGAAAACAAACCAAAGTAAATGAAATAAGAAACTGTAAATTAAACCAAGTGAAGAGCAAAAGAATAAATAATCAGAGAATAAAGCAGCAAAAAGAGAAAAATCAAATGAAAAATTCAAATGAAGTAATCAAGTACAAAAATCTTTATCTAGATCTTTTCAACGTAGAGAAGGTACAGAAGGTAAAGTTTGGTCTACTTCCTGATCCCTTTTTGTTCCGTTTAGCTATAAAAACAACCACCAAAAAAAAAAAAAAAAGAACATTTTCTCTTATACTTGCAAAGTCAGTCCTTGTACTTGAAACCATTTTGTGCTGATAACAGATAGAACAAACACACAGGGTAATAATGGAAGCACTGAAGTTTTTGACTGTTGTACTGCAGAGATTCAGGGCTAGAGACTCACCTCTACCACAAGGGAAACCAGAACTATTAAGTGGAAGTCATCACTTCGGCCAGTCAGCAGCAATAAGACTTAGTTTGTCCAAACAAGAATTGATTGTCTTGAACTGACATTTTAATATGATCTTTTCCTAGCTTATGACAGAATCTCTACATTAAGATAAAAATATATAAAGACTAGTATGTGCCATATGGATGCTCACAAGTTTACAAATGTGGCCTGAATGCTGAAAACTAATCTGCCTTTCAGGTTTAGAAGGTAACTTTTCTTGAGGCGACTGCCCGTAAGTTAAAGCATGAAGTTATGTCAAGGTAAGCATATCTTCCAGTTACAAGTGTTGAAGCTTCCTTTGGAAAACCAATGTAGTTTAACCCATTGAAATTATTAGTACTAAGCAGCACAAAACTGGGGAGCAAATATCTGGAGTCCATTACTTGCATTAGATCTCCACAAGAAACTAGATGTTGGCTATGCTAGCACTAGTTTCTAGCAAGTTTTGCAGTTTTTTGTTTGTTTTTTCGCTTTTTTTAAGCTAAACAATTAAAAATTACATTTCATTAAAATGAATTTCAGGACTGCTTACTTTTTCTGAAAAAGAACCACTGCATTCATCCACAGTAGCAGACTGAATTGTTTTCAAAATCTCTCAGAAAGGTGATCCACTGACCCGTATTAGTAAAAAAATAAACACAACCTCTTGTACTGAGGAAATTCTGAAGATCCACACTTAGGTTCATATTCCTGCCACTCTCCAGACAAAAGTAAGCTTGGTGTGCAGTAAGGGAGTGTTATGAAGGGGCTTCCTTGAGCTCCCAGGGAAGGAATTCATCACACAGACCTTGTTACACTCCAGATGCTACATTAGAACAAAGCAGTCCTGCCTTCCTGGACTGCAGAAAGCTGATAGCCAGCAAATCCATGCAAGGAAAAATTCACATGTATTTTCCTACTCCTACCTTTTGCCACTTGGCGAGTATGTGAAATTGCTCTATACACCAGAGACTGTACACCCAAAAACATGTATGTTTCCTCCTTTCTCACCTTTCCTTCTCTCACAGTAGAATCACATCAACAACCTTTGGCACTTCAGCATTCTCCTAGCTCACAAAAACTGATTTTAACTATCCTCAACATCAGTCAACACATTCCTGACCTCCACAAAAGAATACCAGGCTTCTCAAAGGACTAAACAAACTGTTCCAACAGCATTCATTCAGGATTAAAACAAATAAAAATAGAGGTCCCTTCTTCAGACAGGGGCGTACTAGGAATTGAAGGTTCATTCTAGTTGTAAGCAGTGATAGCTCCCTCATTTTAAGATACTTTATTCACTGGTATTTGTTTGTATTTGTCAATAAACTTGTAAGCCATATGTTCTCAAAAGCTAAATGACTTTTTTTTTTTTGTTAATTCTTTGATTTTCTTGTCTGGATAATGTTTGAGAGGTCTCTTTAGTCTACATGCATCCAGACACATCCTCAGCAGATCTTGTTTCCCATGTTTGTAGGAAGCTGTAATTGACCAATGCAATACAGTAAAAGTAAAAAAAAAAAAAAAATAAATTACAGAACTTAAGTGAATAAAGCCACAGAAAGTGTGAAATTTCAAAAATTACTCTAGAGATGCAAGAAATATGCCTGTATGTGATCAGATGTTCAACTAGGCACCCAGGCCATCACTCCAAATGACCTTCTGCCTTTGACAGCATCCCAAACTTCCCTAATTACGTACTCCCTTCTTGCAATTACTACAGACTCCCCGCTGACCTTCTAACCTCCCTTTGCCATTTGCATCCCTAAACCCAGGGCATGCTCTGAAATGTAACACAACAAAACTGCATACAGGGTGTCAGGAGCCATTAAGCAATGCTCTATGTGTACTCTGGGTTGTACATGCTCTTGGCACACTCAAAAGGCTTAACTGAGGGTGAAAAGGGAAAGCTCAAGGGGGAGAGCACACTCAACTTGAGAATGCAAAAATGAAAAGAAGGAACTTTTTTTGAATGAAGCTGTGAATGAAGGCAGTGCAAAGCTTGGGGATAGATGCCTACAGGATAAAGTGAACTCAGGCACCTGGTTTAACTTCAGATCACTCAGGCACATCTTCAGAGCAATTTTTAAAATTCCGTTGTTAAGTTTTCTGTACCTTTTTATGTAAGTCCATATGCTTTTTTCCTGCCTAGCTTTTACAGCATTGGCCTACAGCAAAACTTGATGATCTTCAAGGTCCCTTCCAACCTAAACCGTTCTATGATTCTATGCAAAGCTGGGACATAAAATTAGACCTAATAGTTCAAAGCAATCTCTTCTTCCATTTTAGTTTCTATACACCAAGTTCAACATTGAAGAAAACGGATCCTACAAAGAAAAGGGATTTTACTGCCTACAGGAAAGGTGAGGACAAACTTTTTAGCAGGGCCTGTTGCTGTAGGACAAGGGGTAATGGTTTTAAACTAAAAGAGCGAAGATTTACACTAGATAAGGGAGGAGTTTTTTTATGATGAGGGTGGTGAAACACTAGCACAGGTTGCCCAGAGAGGTGGTAGATGCCCCATCCCTGGAAACATTCGAGGTCAGGTTGCACAGGGCTCTGAGCAACCTGATCTAGTTGAAGATGGCCCTGCTCACTGCAGAGGGAGCTGAACTAAATGACGTTTTAAGGTCCCTTCCAACCCAAACTATTCTATGATTCTACAATTAAAATAAATATAATACAGAGCTACTGAGTCACTAGTCTAATTTCTACTGTCTCACTCAAAATAAATAGTATCTTACCTCAGCAGCAGTCCCACTTAAATCTTTGCATGTATTCATGAAGCACGGTAGTGTTCAATAAAAGAGCAATAACTGAATAGCTTATTTTTGCAGGTGCATTTGTTGAATGCACAAAGCTGTGAAATTTTAAAAAGCTTGAGAAAAAAATATTTTTACTAACTTTTGATGGTAGCCCCACCTGGGAGTGGGAAATGCATTTAGGGAGGACAAGATCTCACAGGAAAATTCTACCTGGCCTTTACCTCACTCCTTTCACATCCCTTCTCTTGACTCCAAAAAAGTTGACTCCCCTGGCAGTCACATGAAGAGTGTAACACTTACTTCGGATCCATGAGGATGAGGAAGAACATTAGGCTGAAGGCTCTGAGTCCAGTTGGAGGATACTCTGTGCAGATAGAGGCAACCAGCTGGCTATGACTGCCTCTTCATCCCCACACAATCTCTCCCTGGGGTACTATAGGTATGTCCCACAAAAAGCGCATCAGCACCCATGCAAGGCTCTGCTTCCTCTTCTGAAAACCTCACCAGCTTCATTAGTGAGGGGAAAGCAGCAACAATGCTGGGTACACTACACACCCTCTGCAAGGCTGTGTCTGCCTGGGCAGAAGGTGAAACGAGCAGAAAGAGAAGGTCTTGAGAACACCAGGACAGCAAGGCCTTTGCTGGTGACTCAGACTAGGCACTCTGTTGGCCAGGCAGTGACAGAGGACATGAAGTCCAGCTGGAAGACGCAGTGAAAGTTCACAAGGCTCATCTAGAAGAGACAAAGACTCAGTTTAAAGACACTCAAGGATTTACGAGTGGATGCAGACTAATGTAGCAGCAAAGTAGAGAGACAAGAGAATTGAGACATTCAAATTATGACAGAGAAGAAGAGAGTCTTGTGCTGAAGAGTTTGAGAACTGCTAAATAATAGGTAGTTGAGACAACTTTTAAGTGCAGTGGGTGCACATTTTTCAGAAAAATTATTTTCAGTGCATGTGGTCCCTTCAAGTAATGAAAAGTGATGGTTTGCAGGGACAGAATTAAAACAGGTAACAAAAGTTATGAACAGAGAAGGTTTTAAAACTTCTCATATTTATTCCACATAAAGTATGACACTATTCTTAACACCATGGTATATGAGCATCCACTAGAACATGAAACATGAGGAAAAAAAAATACGCAAACAGATATTTGTGATTCCTCCTCTTTCCTACTCCTTCTGTGAGTTTGAAGTGCAACATATCAGGGGGTTCAGTACAGGTTTGAACTGAGTTTTTATAAAGCAGACAAGAATCAATGACAGACATTTTTAAAGCAAGATATATAGGCAAAACTTTGATGAATATAGAATTAGTGTTTTCAAATGCTTGCTTCTCCAGTAATTTCCAAGGACTAGCCCAAGCCTATAGGCCTCAGCCTGAAGACAAGGTGACATATATCCACATATCCAAGAATAAGCACTAGACAGAGGCATCTCTCTCAAGTACCAATTATTTCTGATCCTCTTTTCCATCATGTGTACCACCTTCTTTTAATACACATTACACCCTCCTGCATGCATCCAGCTATCTCCATACTATTTTCTATAGGCTACTAGATAAAAAAGTAGAATACTCAGCTGGATTTTTTTCATTTCCCCCAAAGAAAAGTCTTGCACCTTTACTTTTCTGAGTGACTGCAAAAAACATGGAACAACTACTTAAATTCACAGTAATATTTACGACATCATACTTGTCATCAACAAATATGACATCATTTATGACGTAATATGTGCACGTCACACATACATTCAATAAACAGTGATGTGGTAAGGCACTAGGTATCAATCTTCTTGTTTCTAGACACAAAATGATAAAATTTTGCAACAGTACAACTGTTTTGATTGCTGTGTGATACTGTTTCTTCATTATCACTTTGGAAGACATAAGGAATACTATCAAGGGATAAGTAAAGAATGTACAGCAGTGGAGTTTTGATTGGTTTGCTCAATTCAATTCTTAAGAAGCTTTTTATAGACATACTCCCACTGAAGTTAGTAGGAAGCTTCCCATTCACTTTTAACAGAAACGCGCTTAGAGAGCACTGCTGCACACCTATTAGAACATGACACACCTCTATGGCACTGCTGAAAGCAAAAGAAAAAGATCAACGCTAGTTCTTCTCTCACCAAGTACCATTATTCCTCACTCATAACCACACAGTATATCTATAAAGCTACAAACACATATCTGATACCAACCAATAGCATCATTTTATCAAAACAATAGCTAACTGTGTTTCTGAAACATGTTTTTTCCTCCATTATAATGCTCTTGGTGTCAGGAGTTACATCAACCAATTCTATTACAGGCCAGCAACAGATCCTTTGAAAGCAGCATTTGTATATCCCGCCAAAAAAGTATCATCATGACTACAAACTGCCGATGCCAAGACATTTCGTGACCAACTACTTGGAACGATGCCTGAGAATTTCCAGCTCAGCTCTGCGGCAAAGGCATCCACTACATTTCTTTCAGGGAGGAGAAGAATATGAATGGAGACAGGAAGAAGTAACCAACATGCTTACCAAGCCACCACAGATGCTGAAGACGGCCATGTGCGTCTCCTGTGCATTGACATGCCCACGGTAGAAACAGTGGCGCAAATCAGGGGAGGACTGCTTCTGTGGGGCCCCTACGTGCACCACGGTGTACTGAGCAGCAAGGAAGCCTGCATCAGCGCTCAGGTTGAGCTGGAAGACCTGCCCGTATGCACTGAGCTGGTAATGTGTTCGGAAA